>NW_019268535.1:3953424-4023359 GCF_002738365.1 Cucurbita moschata
GTAAATTGAGACCGGAACCTTTAGAGAATGAGCGAGAGAATGGGTGACATGACGGAAAAGTAAATTGAGAGGGACGGAACTCTGGAACCTTTAGAGAATGGGCGATAGAATGGGTGACACGAACGAAAAGTAAATTGAGACCCTTTAGAGAATGGGCGAGAGAATGGGACGGAACTCTAGATTGAACCTTTAAAGAATGGGCGAGACATGAAGGAAAAGTAAATTGAGACGGACGGAACTCCGGAACCTTGAGAGAATGGGCGAGAGAATGGGTGACATGAAGGAAAAGTAAATTGAGATCGGAACCTTTAGAGAATGGGCGAGAGAATGGGTGACATGACGGAAAAGTAAATTGAGACGGACGGAACTCTGGAACCTTTAGAGAATGGGCGAGAGAATGGGTGACATGACGGAAAAGTAAATTGAGACGGACGAAACTCCAGAACCTTTAGAGAATGGGTGACATGTATGTAAAGTAAATTGAGACCCTTTAGAGAATGGGCGAGAGAATGGGACGGAACTCTGGATGGAACCTTTAGAGAATGGGCGAGACATGAAGGAAAAGTAAATTGAGACGGACGGAACTCCGGAACCTTGAGAGAATGGGCGAGAGAATGGGTGACATGAAGGAAAAGTAAATTGAGATCGGAACCTTTAGAGAATGGGCGAGAGAATGGGTGACATGACGGACAAGTAAATTGAGATCGGAACCTTTAGAGAATGGGCGAGAGAATGGGTGACATGACGGACAAGTAAATTGAGACGGACGGAACTCTGGATCCTTTAGAGAATGGGCGAGAGAATGGGTGACATGAAGGAAAAGTAAATTGAGACCCTTTAGAGAATGGGCGAGAGAATGGGACGGAACTCTGAATGGAACCTTTAGAGAATGGGCGAGACATGAAGGAAACGTAAATTGAGACAGACGGAACTACGGAACCTTTAGAGAATGGATGGCATGATGGAAAAGTAAATTGAGACCGGAACCTTTAGAGAATGGGCGAGAGAATGGGTGACATGACGGAAAAGTAAATTGAGATGAACGGAACTGTGGAACCTTTAGAGAATGGGCGAGAGAATGGGTGACATGAAGGAAAAGTAAATTGAGACGGACGGAACTCTGAAACCTGTAGAGAATGGGCGAGAGAATGGGTGACATGAAGGAGAAGTAAATTGAGACGGACGGAACTCCGAAACCTTTAGAGAATGGGCGAGAGAATGGGTGACATGAAGGAAAATTAAATTGAGACGGACGGAACTCCGGAACCTTTAGAGAATAGGTGACATGAAGGAAAATTAAATTGAGATGGATGGAACTCTGGAACCTTTAGAGAATGGGTGACATGAAGGAAAAGTAAATTGAGACGGACGGAGACGGAACTCCGGAACCTTTAGAGAATGGGTGACATGAAGGAAAAGTAAATTGAGACGGACGGAACTATGGAACCTTTAGAGAATGGGTGAGAGAATGGGCGACAGGAACTCCGGAACCTTTAGAGAATGGGTGACATGAAGGAAAAGTAAATTGAACATTTAGAGAATGGGCGACATGAAGGAAAAGTAAATTGAGACGAAACTCCGGAACCTTTAGAGAATGGGTGACATGAAGGAAAAGTAAATTGAGACCGGACGGAACTCTGGAACCTTTAGAGAATGGGCGAGAGAATGGGCGACAGGAACTCCGGACCATTAGAGAATGGGTGACATGAAGGAAAAGTAAATTGAGACGAACGGAGACGGAACTCCGGAACCTTTAGAGAACGGGTGACATGAAGGAAAAGTAAATTGAGACGGATGGAATTCTGGAACCTTTGGAGAATGGGTGAGAGAATGGGCAAAAGGAACTCCGGAACCTTTAGAGAATGGGTGACATGAAGGAAAAGTAAATTGAGACGGACGGAACTCTGGAACCTTTAGAGAATGGACGAGGGAATGGGCGACATGAAGGAAAACTAAAGGGCGACATGAACGAAAAGTAAATTGAGACGGAACTCCTGGAACCTTTAGAGAATGGGCGTGAGAATGGGCGACATGAAGGAAAAGTAAATTGAACCTTTAGAGAATGGGCGACATAAAGGAAAAGTAAATTGAACTTTTAGAGAATGGGCGACATGAAGGAAAACTAAAGGGCGAACTCTGGAACCTTTAGAGAATGGGCGAGAGAATGAGCGACATGAAGGAAAAGTAAATTGAACCTTTAGAGAATGGGCGACATTAAGGAAAACTAAAGGGCGACATGAAGGAAAAGTAAATTGAGACGGAACTCTGGAACCTTTAAAGAATGTGTGACATGAAGGAAAAGTAAATTGAGACGGACGGAACTCTGGAACCTTCAGAGAATGGGCGAGAGAATGGGCGACATGAAGGAAAAGTAAATTGAACCTTTAGAGAATGAGCGGAAGGAAAAGTAAATTGAACCTTTAGAGAATGGGCGACATGAAGGAAAAGTAAATTGAACCTTTAGAGAATGGGTGACATTTAGGAAAAGTAAATTGAGACAGACGGAACTCTGGAACCTTTAGAGAATGGGCCAGAGAATGGGCGACATGAAGGAAAAGTAAATTGAGACGGACGGAACTTCGGAACCTGTAGGGAATGGGTGACATGAAGGAAAAGTAAATTGAGATGGACGGAACTCCAGAACCTTTAGAGAATGGGTGACATGAAGGAAAGGTAAATTGAGACGGACAGAACTTCAGAACCTTTAGAGAATGGGTGACATGAAGGAAAGTAAATTGAGACGGACGGAACTCCGGAACATTTAGAGAATGGGTGACATGAAGGAAAAAAGTAGATTGAAACGAACGGAACTCCGGAACCTTTAGAGAATGGGTGACATGAAGGAAAAGTAAATTGAGACGGACGGAACTCCAGAACCTTTAGAGAATGGGCGACATGAGACGGAACTCTGGAACCTTTAGAGAATCTTTAGAGAATGGCCAGAGAATTGTCAGAGATGGGTGACATGAAGGAAAAGTAAATTCAGACGGACGAAACTGCCGAACCTTTAGAGAACGGGTGACATGAAGGAGACATGAGACGAAACTCCGGAACCTTTAGAGAATGGGTGACATGAAGGAAAAGTAAATTGAGACGGAACTTCGAAACCTTTAGAGAATGGGCGACATGAGACGGAACTCCGGAACCTTTAGAGAATGGGCGACATGAGACGGAACTCCGGAACCTTTAGAGAATGGGTGACATGAAGGAAAAGTAAATTGAGACGGAACTCCGGAACCTTTAGAGAATGGGTAGAGAATGGGTGACATGAAGGAAAAGTAAATTGAGACAGACGGAACTCCGGAACCTTTAGAGAATGGGTAGAGAATGGGTGACATGAAGGAAAAGTAAATTGAGATGGAACTCCGGAACCTTTAGAGAATGGGTAGAGAATGGGTGACATGAAGAAAAAGTAAATTGAGACGGACGGAACTCCGGAACCTTTAGAGAATGGGTAGAGAATGGGTGACATGAAGGAAAAGTAAATTGAGACGGAACTCTAGAACCTTCAGAGAATGGGTAGAGAATGGGTGACATGAAGGAAAAGTAAATTGAGACCGAACTCCAGAACCTTTAGAGAATGGGTAGAGAATGGGTGACATGAAGGAAAAGTAAATCGAGACGAAACTCCGGAACCTTTAGAGAATGGGTGACATGAAGGAAAAGAAGTAAATTAAGACGGAACTCCGGAACCTTTAGAGAATGGGTGACATGAAGGAAAAGTAAATTGAGACGGACGAAACTCCGGACCCTTTAGAGAATGGGTGACATGAAGGAAAAGTAAATTGAGACGGACGAAACTCCGGACCCTTTAGAGAATGGGTGACATGAAGGAAAAGTAAATTGAGACGGACGGACCTCCGGAACCTTTAGAGAATGGGTGACATGAAGGAAAAGTAAATTGAGACGGACGGAACTCCGGAACCTTTAGAGAATGGGTGACATGAAGGAAAAGAAGTAAATTGAGACGGAACTCCGGAACCTTTAGAGAATGGGTGACATGAAGGAAAAGTAAATTGAGACGGACGAAACTCCGGACCCTTTAGAGAATGGGTGACATGAAGGAAAAGTAAATTGAGACGGACGAAACTCCGGACCCTTTAGAGAATGGGTGACATGAAGGAAAAGTAAATTGAGACGGACGGACCTCCGAAACCTTTAGAGAATGGGTGACATGAAGGAAAAGTAAATTGAGACGAACGGAACTCCGAAACCTTTAGAGAATGGGTGACATGAAGGAAAAGTAAATTGAGATGGACGGAACTCCGGAACCTTTAGAGAATGGGCCAGAGAATGGGTGACATGAGACGAAACTCTGGAACCTTTAGAGAGTGGCCAGAGAATAGGCGTCATGAGACGGAACTCTAGAACCTTTAGAGAATGGGCGACATGAGACGGAACTCTGGAACCTTTAGAGAATGGCTAGAGAATGGGCGACATGAGACGGAACTCTAGAACCTTTAGAGAATGACCAGAGAATGGGTGACATGAAGGAAAAGTAAATTGAGACGGACGGAACTCCGGAACCTTTAGAGAATGGGTGACATGAAGGAAAAGTAAATTGAGACGAAACTCCGGAACCTTTAGAGAATGGGCGACATGAGACAGAACTCTGGAACCTTTAGAGAATCTTTAGAGAATGGCTAGAGAATGGGTGACATGAAGGAAAAGTAAATTGAGATGGACGAAACTGCCGAATCTTTAGAGAATGGGTGACATGAAGGAGACATGAGACGGAACTCCGGAACCTTTAGAGAATGGGTGACATGAAGGAAAAGTAAATTGAGACGGAACTCCGGAACCTTTAGAGAATGGGCGACATGAGACGGAACTCTAGAACCTTTAGAGAATGGGCTACATGAGACGGAACTCCGGAACCTTTAGAGAATGGGCGACATGAGACGGAACTCCGGAACCTTTAGAGAATGAGTGACATGAGACGGAACTCCGGAACCTTTAGAGAATGGGTGACATGAAAGAAAAGTAAATTGAGACGGACCTACAGAACCTTTAGAGAATGGTTGACATGAATCCGGAACCTTTAGAGAATGATTGACATGAATCCGAAACCTTTAGAGAATGGGTGACATGAAGGAAAAGTAAATTGAGACGAAACTCCGGAACCTTTAGAGAATGCATGACAGGAAGGAAAAGTAAATTGAGACGGACCTCCAGAACCTTTAGGGTGACATTTAGAGAATGGGTGACATGAAGGAAAAGTAAATTGAGACGGACCTCCAGAACCTTTAGGGTGACATTTAGAGAATTGGTGACATGAAGGAAAAGTAAATTGAGACGGACCTCTGGAACCTTTAGAGAATAGGTGACATTTAGAGAATGGGTGACATGAAGAAAAAGTAAATTGAGACAGAACTCGAAACCTTTAGAGAATGGGTGTCGAACCTTTAGAGAATGGGTGACATTTGAATGGGTGACATGAAGGAAAAGTAAATTGAGACAAACCTCCGAAACCTTTAGAGAATGGGTGACATGAAGGAAAAGTAAATTGAGACAGACCTCTGGAATCTTTAGAGAACGGGTGACATGAAGGAAAAGTAAATTGAGACGGAACTCCTGAAAAGTCTCAATTGAGACGGAACTCCGGAACCTTTAGAGAATGGGTGACATGTTAGAGAATGGGTGACATGAGATGGAACTCCGGAACCTTTAGAGAATGGGTGACATGAAGGAAAAGTAAAGTAAATTGAGACGGAACTCTGGAACCTTTAGAGAATGGGTGAAAGAAGGAATTGTCTCAATTGAGATGGAACTCCAGAACCTTTAGAGAATGGGTGAAAGAAGGAAAAGTCTCAATTGAGACGGAACTCCGGAACCTTTAGAGAATGGGTGAACGGAACTCCGGAACATTAAGAGAATGAGTGTACGGAACTCCAAAACCTTGAGAGAATGGGTGAACGGAACTCCAGAACCTTTAGAGAATGGGTGAACAAAGGAAAAGTCTCAATTGAGACGGAACTTCGGAACCTTAAGAGAATGGGTGAAAGAAGAAAGTCTCAATTGAGACGGAACTCCGGAACCTTAAGAGAATGGGTAAAAGAAGGATCTCAATTGAGACGGAACTCCGGAAGCTTAAGAGTCCGGAACCTTAAGAGAATGGGTAAAAGAAGGATCTCAATTGAGACGGAACTCCGGAAGCTTAAGAGTATGGGTGAAAGAAGAAGGTCTCAATTGAGACAGAACTCTGGAACCTTTAGAGAATGGGTGAAATATGGAAAAGTCTCAATTGAGATGGAACTCCGGAACCTTTAGAGAATGGGTGAAAGAAGGAAAAGTCTCAATTGAGACGGAACTCCGGAACCTTTAGAGAATGGGTGAAAGAAGGAAAAGTCTCAATTGAGACGGAACTCCGGAACCTTTACCGGAACCTTTAGAGAATGGGTGAAAGAAGGAAAAGTCTCAATTGAGACGGAACTCCGGAACCTTTAAAGAATGGGTGAACGGAACTCCGGAACATTAAGAGAATGGGTGTACAGAACTCCAAAACCTTAAGAGAATGGGTGAACGGAACTCCAGAACCTTTAGAGAATGGGTGAACAAAGGAAAAGTCTCAATTGAGATGGAACTCCGGAACCTTAAGAGAATGGGTGAAAGAAGAAAGTCTCAATTGAGACGGAACTCCGAAACCTTAAGAGAATGGGTAAAAGAAGGATCTCAATTGAGACGGAACTCCGGAAGCTTAAGAGAATGGGTGAAAGAAGAACGTCTCAATTGAGACAGAACTCTGGAACCTTTAGAGAATGGGTGAAAGAAGGAAAAGTCTCAATTGAGACGGAACTCTGGAACCTTTAGAGAATGGGTGAAAGAAGGAAAAGTCTCAATTGAGACGGAACTCCGGAACCTTTAGAGAATGGGTGAAAGAAGGAAAAGTCTCAATTGAGACGGAACTCCGGAACCTTTAGAGAATGGGTGAACGGAACTCCGGAACATTAAGAGAATGGGTGTACGGAACTCCAAAACCTTAAGAGAATGGGTGAACGGAACTCCAGAACCTTTAGAGAATGGGTGAACAAAGGAAAAGTCTCAATTGAGACGGAACTCCGGAACCTTAAGAGAATGGGTGAAAGAAGGAAATCTCAATTGAGACGGAACTCCGAAACCTTAAGAGAATGGGTAAAAGAAGGATCTCAATTGAGACGGAACTCCGGAAGCTTAAGAGAATGGGTGAAAGAAGAACGTCTCAATTGAGACAGAACTCTGGAACCTTTAGAGAATGGGTGAAAGAAGGAAAAGTCTCAATTGAGACGGAACTCCGGAACCTTTAGAGAATGGGTGAAAGAAGGAAAAGTCTCAATTGAGACGGAACTCCGGAACCTTTAGAGAATGCTTTAGAGAATGGGTGAAAGAAGGAAAAGTCTCAATTGAGACGGAACTCCGGAACCTTTAGAGAATGGGTGAACGGAACTCCGGAACATTAAGAGAATGGGTGTACGGAACTCCAAAACCTTAAGAGAATGGGTGAACGGAACTCCAGAACCTTTAGAGAATGGGTGAACAAAGAAAAAGTCTCAATTGAGACGGAACTCCGGAACCTTAAGAGAATGGGTGAAAGAAGAAAGTCTCAATTGAGACGGAACTCCGGAACCTTAAGAGAATGGGTAAAAGAAGGATCTCAATTGAGACGGAACTCCGGAAGCTTAAGAGAATGGGTGAAAGAAGAACGTCTCAATTGAGACAGAACTCTGGAACCTTTAGAGAATGGGTGAAAGAAGGAAAAGTCTCAATTGAGATGGAACTCTGGAACCTTTAGAGAATGGGTGAAAGAAGGAAAAGTCTCAATTGAGACGAAACTCTAGAACCTTTAGAGAATGGATGGGTGAATGGAACTCTGAAACCTTAAGAGAATGGGTGAAAGAAGGAAAAGTCTCAATTGAGACGGAACTCTGGAACCTTTAGAGAATGGATGGGTGAATGGAACTCTGAAACCTTAAGAGAATGGGTGAACGGAACTCCAGAACCTTTAGAGAATGGGTGAAAGAAGGAAGTCTCAATTGAGACAGAACTCCGAAACCTTTAGAGAATGGGTGAAAGAAGGTAGTCTCGGGTGAAAGAAGGATCTCAATTGAGACGGAACTCCGGAACCTTTAGAGAATGGGTGAAAGAAGGATCTCTCAATTGAGACGGAATCCTTTAGAGAATGGGCGAAAGAAGGAAAAGTCTCAATTGAGACAGAACTCCGGAACCTTAAGAGAGTGGGTGAAAGAAGGAAAAGTCTCAATTGAGACGGAACTCTGGAACCTTTAGAGAATGGATAGGTGAACGGAACTCTGGAACCTTATGAGAATGGGTGAATGGAACTCTGGAACCTTTAGAGAATGGGTGAAAGAAGAAAGTCTCAATTGAGACGGAACTCCGGAACCTTAAGAGAATGGGTGAAAGAAGAAAGTCTCAATTGAGACGGAACTCCGGAACGTTTAGAGAATGGGTGAAAGAAGGAAGTCTCGGGTGAAAGAAGGATCTCAATTGAGACGAAACTTTGGAACCTTTAGAGAATGGGTGAAAGAAGGATCTCTCAATTGAGACGGAACCCTTTAGAGAATGGGCGAAAGAAGGAAAAGTCTCAGTTGAGACAGAACTCCGGAACCTTAGAGAATGGGTGAAAGAAGGAAAAGTCTCTCAATTGAGACGGAACTCTGAAACCTTAAACAGAATAGGTGAAAGAATGAAGTCTCAATTGAGACAGAACCAATTGAGACAGAACTCCAGAACCTTAAGAGAATGGGTAAAAGAAGGATCTCAATTGAGACGGAACTCCAGAACCTTTAGAGAATGGGTGAAAGAAGGGAGTCTCAATTGAGACGGAACTCCGGAACCTTTAAAGAATGGGTGAAAGAAGGGAGTCTCAATTGAGACGGAACTCCGGAACCTTTAAAGAATGGGTGAAAGAAGGGAGACTCAAGATTAATTTTAGAGAATGGGTGAAAGAAGGGAGACTCTATTGAGACGGAACTCCAGAACCTTTAGAGAAGGGTTAAAGAAGGGAGACTCAAGATTAATTATCCTTTACAAGGATGAGTTTACCTTTCTAAATCATAAAGACTCAAGCAAGACAAGATAGACGAAACTTCGGAACCTTTAGAGAATGGGTGAAAGAAGGGAGACTCAAGATTAATTATCCTTTATAGGAGAGTAAATCAAAGGAAGAAGGAAGAAGACGAAGACAAGATTCATTCTCCTTCACTTTGAGTTTACCTTTCTAAATCATAAAGACTCAAGCAAGACAAGATTCATGAGATGGAACTCTGGAACCTTTAGAGAATGGGTGAAAGAAGGGAGACTCAATTGAGACGGAACTTCGGAACCTTTAGAGAATGAGTGAAAGAAGGGAGACTCAAGATTAATTATCCTTTACAGGTGAGTAAATCAAAGAAAGAAGGAAGGAAGAAGATGAAGACAAGATTCATTCTCCTTTACAGTTGATTGAGTCAATTAAATCCTCTTCTCGTCTCACTGCTTGCTTCACTCCACCGAATTGAACTGTAAAGTGGCTTCGTTTACCTATTTACCAAGAAAAAGAAAAGAGAGTCAATTCCTTGCAGCAGCGACTGAACTTGAACCTATTCTATTCTATTCTATTCTACAAGGCGCAAGGCACAAGGGCGAGCAGCAAGAGCACCGACGATGGGTCCTTGACACAGGGACAACAAACCATATGACCGGGGCCAGGTCTGCATTCTCTGAGATCGATTCAAGGATTCGTGAGACAGTGAAATTTGGCTACGACTCTATCATTGGAGATCGAGGGGCGTGGCACTTGAGGCTCAAGGCTAACCTTGTGAGACGTGAGTCAACACGATGAGGCCGGTTGCTCACGTGTCTCGCAATGTCATCTTCGATGAAAGCACCTTCTGATAGTAGAACGACGTGACCGAGGTAGACAAGAACTCAAATCAACTCACGGTGGAGTACCTTGACACCGAGCTAAGAGAAAGAGGAGCGCAGCATCGGGAACCGTCACCGCCGCCAGCAGCTGCAACCCCTAAACCAGTGGAGTTTACAATACCACGGACTGCGAATTTGACGCTGGATGCCGATCACGATGATGATCTAGTGGCCAGGTATCGGAGGATGGAAGACCTAGTGGGGGAGGTGATGGAGTTTGCAACACCACGGACTGCAAATTCGATTCTGGATGCCAATCATGATGATGATCTGGTGGCCAAGTATTGGAGGATGGAAGACCTAGTGGGGAAGGTGAACCACCTGAACTGGCGGCCGCAAGCTCGAAGAAGTGGCCGAACTGAATGTCATAAGCGCAGATGACCGAACACCTTCGTCGAAGCAG
This sequence comes from Cucurbita moschata, assembly GCF_002738365.1. Classification (NCBI taxonomy): domain Eukaryota; kingdom Viridiplantae; phylum Streptophyta; class Magnoliopsida; order Cucurbitales; family Cucurbitaceae; genus Cucurbita; species Cucurbita moschata. The sequence goes on from NW_019268535.1 coordinate 3,963,728, forward strand.
AAAGGAACCCGCGTTGGCTTAAGGCAATGCAGGAGGAGATGACATCCATCATTGAGAACCAGACATGAAGTTTGGAGGACATGCCGTTGGGACACCAAGCCATAGGGCTCAAATGGGTCAACGTGGAGTTTAGAGGACATGCCTCTGGGACACCGAGCCATAGGGCTCAAATGGGTCTTCAAACTGAAGCGTAATGAAGAGGGAGAAGTTGTGAAACACAAGGCCCGTCTAGTGGCATAGGGATACATCCAGAAGCAAGGAGTAGATATTGAGGAAGTATTTGCGCCGGTGGCAAGGCTGGAATCTATCTGCCTATTGCTGGCAATCACGGCACATCATTCCTGAGAGGATCACCACATAGACGTGAAATTCGCGTTCCTGAACGGAGAGCTGAAAGAGACGTGGAGTTTGAAGGACATGCCGTTGGGACACCGAGCTACAGGGCTCAAATGGGTCTTCAAACTGAAGCGTAATGAAGAGAGAGAAGTTGTAAAACACAAGGCTCGTCTAGTGGCGAAGGGATACGTCTAGGACACCGAGCCATAGGCCTCAAATGGGTCTTCAAACTGAAGCGTAATGAAGAGGGAGAAGTTGTGAAACACAAGGCTCGTCTAGTGGCGAAGGGATACGTCCAGAAGCAAGGAGTGAATTTCGAGGAGGTATTTGCGCTGGTGGTAAGGCTGGAATCTGTCCGCCTATTGCTGGCAATCGCGCACATCATTCCTTGGAGGTCCACCACATGGACGTGAAATTCGCGTTCCTGAACAGAGAGCTGAAGGAGACGTGGAGTTTGGAGGACATGTCATTGGGACACCGAGCCATAGAGCTCAAATGGGTCTTCAAACTGAAGTGTAATGAAGATGGAGAAGTTATGAAACACAAGGCCCGTCTAGTGGCGAAGGGATACGTCCAGAAGCAAGGAGGTATTTCTGTCGGTGGTAAGGCTGGAATATGTCCGCCTATTGCTGGCAGTCGCGGCACATCATTCCTGGGAGATCCACCACATGGACGTGAAACCCGCATTCTTGAACGGAGAGCTGAAGGAGACCGTATATGTTTGACAACCATCGAGCTTTCTAGACAACAACAACCCTGACAAGGTATTATGCCTGCACAAGGCACTCTATGGGCTTCTGCAAGCACCACGAGCTTGGAACGCGAAGCTTGACAGAACCCTACTGTCGCTGAAGTTCAAGCACTGTGCCTTTGAGCATGATATGTACATGCACAACCACAACGAGCAACGACTAATCGTGGGAGTGTACGTTGACGACCTCATAATCACTAGAGGCGACATGGAAGTCCTCTAAAGATTCAAGGGGGAAAAATATCAAAGAACTTCAAGATGAGCGATCTCAACGTGTTCAGCTACTACCTCGGCTTCGAAGTGCAACAGAGTACTGCCGGCATCACCATCTGCCAAAGTACGTATGCAAAGAAGCTGCTGGACACAACTGGACTTGCGGATCATAACCCTACAAGGACGCCAATCGAGGCCCGGCTCCAGCTAAGGAAGGTCGGCACTGCGACGGCAGTCGACGCCACCCATTACTGCAGCATTGTCGAGAGCCTGCGCTATCTGGTAAACACACGCCCTGACCTTACTTATTCCGTTGGATACGTGAGAAAATTCATGGAAGCACCTAGGGAGGAGCATCTTGTGGCTATCAAGCGCATCCTGCGCTATGTGGCTGGAACTAGAGGCTGGGGTGTGTGATACTACGTAGGGAGAGGAAAGGAGAAGCTTGAGCTGATCGGCTACAATGATAGTGACATGGTCGGTGACGTTGATGATCGTAAGAGCACCAGCCGGATGATTTACTTCCTCTTAGGCGGCGTGATCTGCTGGCAATCAACAAAACGAAAGGTAGTTGCTTTGTTTTCCTGCGAAGCAAAATACGTCGCCGCTTCGACAGTGACAACACAGGGGGTCTGGCTTGCGCGACTGATGGAAGAACTCATCAGAAGAGAAGGCGATCCACCAATGCTATACGTGGACTACAAAGCTACGATCTCCCTAATCAAAAATTCAGTTTTGCACGACTGGAGCAAGCACATAGAAATCAGATTCTACTACATCCAAGAATGTGCAGATCGGGGGCTCATCAAGATTGATTTCATCCGAACAGAGGAACTACACTAAAAGATCGGAGTTCAAACAATAAGGTAGATATATACCATAGGGCTTAGGAGAAGATTGTTAGATAAATCCCTAGGTTAAAAATCATTCCTATTTTTTTTAGTTAACCGCAGAATTAAAGTGAGTGGGATTCACATGGAATAACTTTAATTAAGTTGTAATTTTCTTCTCTATTAAAATATGTCAATTGTATGACAAACAATCCATCGAGTCTTCAGCACAGAATAAAACTATTTTCTCCCTCCCTTGTATTTTCCGTTATTTTCTTCTTCAATCAATTTCGGCTTTTCCCTCGTCAATGTTTTCCTCCACAGTCAAACAACAGAGTATTGATGATTAGAAGATGAAAGATTTAAGGGCCAAAAATTATCTTTTTCAAGTATTAGATCGTTCAATTCTAGAAAAGATTCTAAACAAGGATACAGCAAAGGACATATGGGATTCTTTGAAGAAAAAAAATCAAGGAACAACTCTGGACAAGCATGCACAGCTGCAAGCACTTAGAAAGAAATTTGAAATTCTTCAAATGAAGACAGAAGAATCTGTAAATGAATATTTTGCTCGAACACTTGCAATAGAAAATAAGATGAGAGAAAATGGTGAAAGAAAAGGAGACGTTGCTGTTGTTGAAAAGATTTTAAGATCTCTAACTCCCAAAGTTTGTTCCATTGAGAAGTTTAAAAATATAGATACTTTAACCATTGATGAATTACAAAGTAGCTTACTTATTCAATGAGGAACATGCCTTGAAGGTGACAAATGGAGATCAGTTAGGAGGAAGGGGTTGAGGTCGTGGAACTTTAAGAGGAAGGGGACGTGGAAGAGGTAGGAAAAACTTCGAAAAAGCCACGGTAGAATGCTACAATTGTCACAAATTTGGGCATTTTCAATGGGAATGTCCAAGTAAGGATAAAGTGCCAAACTATACAGAGACAAAATAAAGATTTTACTGTGTGGGATTTTGATAATCGGCTAGGGAAATCCTTTTCTTTTCGGTGAGAGGAAATCGTTGACGGGAAGTTGTTAGAAGAAAATAAAACGCGTAAAATAACAAAGAGAGAGAATTGCTGCAATTTTTACTGTGCTTCAAATCAGGTTGTGAAATCTTCTGAAAAGATTTCCTATTTAAATATAACTTATCCTAAAAATGGCTGGAGCGTGGCCAACTAAATCTGTGCCACTTTCTACAAAATTGCCGTCTAAAACTTTGGTAATCCATTTGACGTGTGTTTGTCAAATGGTCAAACAGAGGTATTCAATCAACTAATGAAATCGTGTGAATCTAAATAAGGAAAAACTCAGGTTTTATCTAACAATCTCCTCCTAAAACCTGTGGTATATCTACCTTATTTTGTTTGAACTCCGATTTAAGCCCGGCTCGGTGTCTCTGGCGGCATGTCCTCCCAGGCTCTACGTCTTGTTTGGCCACCTCTTCTTCGAGTTGGCGCGCCGCCTGTCCAAGTGGTTCACCTCTTCCTAATAGGTCTTCCATCCTCCGGTACTTGGCCGAGCGGTTGACTGGTTGCTCTATCTCCAACTCTAGGATGTAAAGGCGATTTGCCGTGCACCGAACTTGCGTGAGCAACCGTCGACGATTATCGCGGATCCTAAGTAGCCCGCACTTGATGGAAATGTGGCAGCCGGCCTTATCGAGTTGACCTAGGCTCACAATATTAGCCTTGAGCCTCGGGATGAAGTAGACGCCGGTCAGCTTGTGATGCTTGCCTCCCTTGCCGATGAACTGGATGGTGTCGTGCCCTTTGATCTCGACGACGGAGCCGTCGCTGAATTTCACCATCCCGTGAATCCCCGAGTCAAGCTCGGAGAACACAGACTTGGCCCCGATCATATGGTTTGTTGCCCCCGTGTCGATGACCCATCATCGGTGCTCTTGCTGCTCGCCTCTTTCACCGATTTGAGCGAACACTCGCTCCTCCTTCAGTTGAATTGGCTCCTCAGCCGATGCCTTTGTTATGCACAATTTGGAGCTCTTTCTCGGGTTTGACGCTCACCGGAGCAGTTATGCTGTCGTTGATTACCTCTGTGGATTCGGGGAGCTCTTCCTCAAGATTAGAGACGTCGGGTAGGACTGATGCAGTCACCATGAAAAGGGTCGGCTCGTCCTCCTCGGATTGAGCCACATGGGCCTTCTCGGTCCTTTCCTTGTTCCTGAGCTTGCTCCAGCAATTCTTGCTCAAGTGACCTCTCTTCCCACAGTACGAGCACTCGATTGGCCCGTCATTAGTCGGCTCCTCCTTCTTTTGATCTGCCTCTTTCCCGCGCATGTGTCGGTGAGATTTCCATGGCTTCTTACCGCCTTTGAGCTGGAGGGCCCATTGCTCTCGCCGGTGCCATCACGGAGCTTTAGGCGTGCAAGTCATTCCTCCTCAGTGAGAAGTAGACGACCCTTCTTGTCGACAGTTGAAACGGTATTTTTCTTCCGCTGCTCGACGTTATGCAGTCTTCCGGTCACCTCTTCTACTGTTAGGTCGTTCACGTCAAGCAATGTCTCGATTGAAATCGCGACTTGCTCAAGGTGATTGGGGACGACCTACAGCATCTTCTTCACAATTTCTGTCTCGTTGATGCTGCCACCGAGAGTAGTGATGCTGTTGGCTAGAGTAGCGTCCTCCTTCTTTTGATTTGCCTCTTTTCCGCGCATGTGCCGACGAGATTTCCATGGCTTCTTACCGCCTTTGCGGCTGGAGGACCCATTGCTCTCACCGGTGCCGTCACGGAGCTTTAGGCGTGCAAGCCATTCCTCCTCAGTGAGGAGTAGACGACCCTCCTTGTCGACAGCTGAAACGGTATTTTCCTTTCGCTACTCGACGTTATGCAGTCTTCCGATCACCTCTTTCACCGTTAGGTCATTCACGTCAAGCAATGTCTCGATTGAAATCGCGACTTGCTCAAGGTGATCGGGGACGACCTGCAGCATCTTCTTCACGATTTCTGTCTCGCTGATGCTGCCACCGAGAGTAGTGGTGCTGTTGGCGAGAGTAGCGTCCTCCTTCTTTTGATCCGCCTCTTTCCCGCGCATGTGCCAGCGAGATTTTCATGGCTTCTTACCGCCTTTGCGGCTGGAGGGCCCATTGCTCTCGTCGGTGCCGTCACGGAGCTTTAGGCATGCAAGTCATTCCTCCTCAGTGAGGAGTAGACGACCCTCCTTGTCGACAGCTGAAACGGTATTTTTCTTCCGTTGCTCGACGTTACGCAGTCTTCCGGTCACCTCTTCCACCGTTAGGTCGTTCACGTCAAGCAATGTCTCGATTGAAATTGCGACTTGCTCAAGGTGATCGGGGACGACCTGCAGCATCTTCTTCACGATTTCTGTCTCGCTGATGCTGCCACCGAGAGTAGTGGTGCTGTTGGCGAGAGTAGCGTCCTCCTTCTTTTGATCCGCCTCTTTCCCGCGCATGTGCCAGCGAGATTTTCATGGCTTCTTACCGCCTTTGCGGCTGGAGGGCCCATTGCTCTCGTCGGTGCCGTCACGGAGCTTTAGGCATGCAAGTCATTCCTCCTCAGTGAGGAGTAGACGACCCTCCTTGTCGACAGCTGAAACGGTATTTTTCTTCCGTTGCTCGACGTTACGCAGTCTTCCGGTCACCTCTTCCACCGTTAGGTCGTTCACGTCAAGCAATGTCTCGATTGAAATTGCGACTTGCTCAAGGTGATCGGGGACGACCTGCAGCATCTTCTTCACGATTTCTGTCTCGCTGATGCTGCCATCGAGAGTAGTGATACTGTTGGCGAGAGTAGCGATTGCTATCCATTTTCTATTCCTTCGATGGAAGGTAAAAACGAATTCCATTGTGGAGCCGTATGCACTGCACAAAGGATGCCTGTACGGTTGTTAATCCTATCTTTTTTATTCTCTTTGACTCATCATGATCATGCGAGATAGAGAAAACCATTTATTAAATCATCAGGGTAATGATCCATCAACCTGCTAGTTCTTTTTATGAGGGACAAACGGGAGAATTGATCCTGGAAGCGGGAGAACTACTGACGCTGCGCGAAACCATCACAAAGGTTTATGTACAAAGAACAGGCAAACCCTTATGGGTTGTATCCGAAGATATGGAAAGGGATGCTTTTATGTCAGCAAAAGAAGCCCAAGCTCATGGAATTGTTGATGTTGTAGCGGTTGAATAAAAAATAGCGGGGATTTCACGCAAAAATCCGAAATTTGAGATTTTCTCTTCTTACCGGGGGTTAATATAATATTTTCTATTACTATTAATCCTATTAATTATTAATATCGAATATAGAAGTAATTCATAATCATCCGGTTAGGATTGATCTAAACCAACTCATTATGTATACAATTCAACATGCCAACTATTAAACAACTTATTAGAAACACAAGACAGCCAATCAGAAATATCACCAAATCGCCCGCCCTTCGGGGATGCCCTCAGCGTCGAGGAACATGTACTAGGGTGTATGTGCGACTCGTTCAGACCATGGACCGGGACAAAAGAAAGTACAAAATTTTTCCCGTATCAGTGATAAATACCAGTGAATAGGATAGAATGAATGGAAGAACTCCGTTCACTACCTAAAAATAAATAAAAAAGATTTATCGTATCCTTTTATTGTGTATCAAATTTATGGTTTCTATTGGTGCAAATCCAATCATCTCAATTTGCAATTTTAGATGAGAAAGAATTCCCCATTGGTAACAAATGCTTATCCATTAAGCAGAGGAAATCCTATTTAACAGAAGGATTATGGCCTTATTCTTCCAAGAACGGACTAAGAGGGTCAGCTACCCAACTAATCTTCATAATTAAATACCGTTACTGTATAGGTAGATCTCGTTGTGAAAGACCGATTACTAGCTAATTCATGGGTAGAGCCAAAGAGGGTGAACTGTACAAGTTAACAATAACATTGATGAAATAAAAGAAGGAGCTCCGGTGTATAGAGAGGACCTCACCGTTTAAGAAGTAACCATAGAAACGAAGGAACCCACTATTTCTTTATCCATTTCGATTTTTTNATCAACCTGCTAGTTCTTTTTATGAGGGACAAACGGGAGAATTGATCCTGGAAGCGGGAGAACTACTAACGCTGCGCAAAACCATCACAAAGGTTTATGTACAAAGAACAGGCAAACCCTTATGGGTTGTATCCGAAGATATGGAAAGGGATGCTTTTATGTCAGCAAAAGAAGCCCAAGCTAATGGAATTGTTGATGTTGTAGCGGTTGAATAAAAAATAGTGGGGATTTCACGCTCAACGACAACTCGATGCCCGTCATCACGGCGTCGGCCTCTTAGTGGTAGTGATGGGGATGCCGGCACTTGGCGGCGGGCGTGGAGGAGTGAGCGAGCCTGCTCGAGATGGACCCCACGATGTGTTTATTTTCGCGCTTTGCATTTTCTTCTACTCAAACCTGAGACCTGTGTGTAAGGTCGACGCTTTAACCGGTTGAGCTATTCAACTTGATTGTTGATAGGTTGGCTCCTCCGCAATGATATACCACCGATGGCTTCAACCTGACTCTGATACCACTTGTGGGATTTCGATAATCGGCCAGGGAAATCCTTTTCTTTTCGGTGAGAGGAAATCGTTGACGGGAAGTTGTTGGAAGAAAATAAAACACTAATAACAAAGAGAGAGAATTGCTGACATTTTGACTGTGCTTCAAATCAGGTTGTGAAATCTTCTGAAAAGATTTTCTATTTAAATATAACTTATCCTAAAAATGACCGGAGAGTGGCCAACTAAATCTGTGCCACTTCCTCCAAAATTGCCGTCTAAAACTTTGGTAATCCATTTGACGTGTGTTTGTCAAATGGTCAAACGGAGGTACTCAATCAACTAATGAAATCGTGTGAATCTAAATAAGGAAAAACTTAGGTTTTATCTAACATACTGATGGCTTGCACGGGTGCGAACAAGGAGAAAGATGGCAAAGAAGATTGTTGGTATCTTGATTCTGGTTGTAGCAATCATAGGTGTGAAGTAAAACAATATTTTTCAGATTTAAATGAGAGCTTCAGAGATTCAGTAAAACTCAGCAACAACACACAAGCAACAACACAAGCTTGGCTGTACTAGGAAAGGGCAACATAAGACTACAAGTGAATGTAATAACGCATATTATTACAGAAGTGTTCTATGTTCCAAAATTGACAAACAACTGGTTGAGCATTGGACAATTGCATGAACAGGGACTTGCTATTACGTTCGTGTGCTTCAACTCAATCACTGAGGACATAGTGCAGTTTTGAAATTGCAGATATGGGCACTTAAACTTTGATGGTTTGAGAACACTAAAAATTTTGATGGTTTGAGAACACTAAAAAGAAAGAAATTGTGAATGTATTACCTAAACTGAATTCTCCTTCAAAGCTGTGCAAGGATTGCTTAAGAGGAAAATAACAAAGAGGATCTTTTCCAAAGCAAAGCACATGGAGAGCTTCACAAGTGCTTCAATTGATACCACAAGTGCTTCAATTGATACAGGTTGATATATGCGGACCAATAAAACCCATTTACAACAGTAAAAAAAGGTATTTACTCACTTTTACCCATGACTATAGTAGAAAAACATGGGCTTTCTTTTTGAAGAAAAAATCAGAAGCCTTTGATGTTTTCATGAGGTTTAAAATCCATATTGAGAAAGAAAAAAATGCATCAATTAAAAGTCTGCGTACCGAACGTGGGGGAGTTCACATCTCAGAAATTCAATAATTTTTGTGAAAATAATGGCATACTTAACAGCTCCATACACGCCACAACAAAATGGCATACTTAACAGCTCCATACACGCCACAACAAAATGGAGTTGTGAAAAGGAAAAACAGAACCATTATGAATATGGTACGCAGAATGCTTTCAGAAAATAAACTTCCCAAAAGTTTTTGGCCTGAAGCAGTAAATTGGACCATACATGTTTTGAATAGTAGTCCAACTTTAGCCATTAAGAATAAAACTCCGGAAGAAACTTGGAGTGGAGTTAAGCCTTCAGTTGAGTATTTTAGAGTTTTTTTGTGTATTTCTCATGTTCATGTACTAGATAGTAGATAAAAAAGCTTGATGATAAGAGTTTAGCTTGTGTTCTGCTAGGAGTAAGTGAGGAATCAAAGGCTTATGGACTGTATGCTCCTATTTCACAAAGAATTATACTAAGTCGAGATGTCATATTTGAAGAAAACAAAATTTGGGAATGGGATGAGAAGCATAAAGAAGAAGTTATGTGTGATTTGGAGTTGGAAGATCATGACAAAGAGACGAATGAGATTAATGACAATAGAGATGAACTTGATATTGATGCAAATCTAGAAGAGAAAGATATTTCCTCTAGTTCTATCTTGTTCAGAAGAAAAGAGGAGTAGGAAGGCACCGATTTGGATGCAAGACTATGAAACACGAGAAGAACTCTCAGAAGAAGATAATGCAGCCATTAGCCATGCTCACATTTGCAGGAGATCCCACTCGACTTGAAGATGCTGTAAAGAGTGAGATATTATAAAAGCCATGGATGTAGAAATAGAAGCAATTAACAGAAACGATACTTGAGAATTGATAGAATTACAAGAAAAGGAAAGAATATTGGAGTGAAATGGGTTTATAAGACAAAATTTTAATGAAAACAGAGAAATAGACACGCGCACAAGGCGAGGTTAGTGGTGAAGGGATATTCTTAGCAACAAGGTGTAGATTATACATAAGTATTTGCTCCCGTGGCAAGAGTGGAAACAATTCGTTTGGTGGTGGCATTTGCAGCTCAAAGAGAATGGTTCATATATTAGTTATACGTAAAGTCTGCATTTTTACATGGTGATCTTGCGCAAAAAGAAATGAATATATGGTTTATAAGTTTTAAAAAAATGCACTTTATGGGCTTAAGCAAGCTCTGCGTGCTTGATACAATCGTATAGAAGCTCATTTATGGACTAAGGTTTTGAGAAATGTGATTATGAACCCACTCTTTTCGTCAAGGCTAGAGAAGATGGTAAAATTTTGATGGTAAGTTTGTACATTAATGATCTCATTTTTACTGGAAATGAAAATGTTCTAGCTTCCGAATTTAAGAAGTCCAAGAAGCATGAGTTTGATATGACTGATCTTGGCAAAATGAGGTATTTTTTTGGGTCTTGAAGTACTACAGAAATCAAGTGGTGTGTTTATTAATCAAAAGAAATATGCATGGGAGGTGCTGCAAAGGTTTAGAACGAAGAAAAGCAATCTGGCTCACAATCCAATTGTTCCAGACTGCAAACTAGTGAAGGATGAAGGAGGTGTTAAAGTAGACCGGACTCGTTTTAAATAGATTTTTGGGAGTCTTATGTATCTCACAGTCACTCGACCCAATGTGATGTTTGTAGTAGGACTTATCAGCAAATATATGAAAAATCCTACTGAGTTCCATCTACAAACAGCAAAAAGAGTGCTAAGATATTTTAAAGGCACCATTAAATTTGAAATTTTCTACAAAGGAGGAAATAGTGACCTTATCTCTTACAAAGATAGCGATTACGCAGGAGACTTGGAAGATTGAAAAAGCACTTCATGTTATATTTTTTTTAATAAGTTTAGCCGTTGTTTCTTTGCAATAAAAAAACCAACCGGTTGTTAGCTTGTCTACTACTGAAGCTGAATTTATTGTTGTTGCTTCAAGTGCATGCCAGGCAGTATGACTGGTGGACAAACTTGATCTAAATCAAGGTCAATCAAGGTCAAACAACTGTCATTCAATGTGATAGTAGTTCTGCAATTAAATTGTCAAAGAATTCAGTTTTACACCGTCGAAGCAAACATATACATGTACACTTTCATTTTCTAAGAGAATTATCAAAAGTCGGAACTGTTGGTATATTGTAGCACACAAAATCAAGCAGCTGATGTGATGACCAAATCTTTAAAGCTAGATGTCTTCTTGAAACTGAGAGCTTTATTAGGAGTGTTTTAAGTTGGATGTAAACCGAGCTGTGTGAGATTCTCATATATCCCACTGTCCTTTCTTGACATAAATTTAGGAAGTCAAATGGAATAAGATCTTTTTAACTTTTTTTGTTAATATAATTATGTATGCAAATTAAAAAGAAAAATGGAACCTTCAGTCATTTCACCCCATTAGATTAAATCATCTTCTAATCCTAGACAGGATAGCCGACACACTACGGAACTTTACATTAAAGGCATATCTTTGCTTCGTGGATGTCTATTCTGCTGTCGAGTCGGCCATAGAAGATTATTCCTCGATCCACTTATCTATAATATTTTTAAAACGTGTCTGCTAACGTATCTGTTAGGGAGAGGTGTTCACACCATTATAAAGAATTGTCTCACAATCTACCTCCTTCAGGGCCCAACGTCCTATTGGTGCATCGCCTGGTATCCACTCCCTTCAGTGCTCAGTGTCCTTCAGAGCTCAGCGTACTCACTGGCATACCAGGTTTCCACACCCTTATATAGAATTGTCTCACAATCCACCCCCTTCGGACTCAACGTTCTCATTGGTACATCATCCGGTGTCCACCCTCCCTCGGTGTTCAGCGTCCTCGCTGACATACCATCCGGTGTCCACTCCCCTTTAGGGCTTAACGTCATCACTGGCACACCATCTAATGTCTGGCTCTGATAACATTTGTAATAGTACAAGCTTCTCGTTAGCAGATATTGTCTCTCTTTGGACTTTTACTTTCGTGCTTCCCCTCAAAGTTTTTAAAACATATATGCTAATGAGAGATTTCCACATTCTTATAAAGAATGTTTCGTTACTCTCCGATAAATGTGGATCTCACGTAATATAAACTTATACATGCATAGTTGCCTTTGTATCTTTCTCTTTGAATTATTCCGGTTGCACACCGATTAACATAATATATTATATAATATAAGCTTATTCCTGCATGCATGGCCACCTTCCTAACTTTCTCTTCAAATTAGTTGACCGAATAGATTGTTTTATTCCCACCAACTTTTTTCTTTGTTCTTCTACTCTTCATTATTGTCATTCGTCTTTTTCTCCTTGGCTGCAAATTGCCGTCCTATCTGCTCAAGAATCAGTGCTTTAATTCTGTGGTGTTCTCCGTCCATTACTTCACAGTGGTATGATATTGTCCACTTTGAGCACAACTTCTTATGGCTTGTTTTGGGCTACCACAAAAGACCTCACACCAATAGAAAGAGTATTCCTTGATTATAAACCCATGATCATTTCCTAAATTAGCCGATCGACTTTCACCCAACATAGTGAACCATTCAATTTGAGAAAGAGAGATAAAAGTTGGAAACATTTGTCTTCTTTGAACTTTTCCTTTCAAACTTTTCCTCAAAGTTTTAAAACACGTCTGCTAGAGAAAGGTTTCAACACCCTTATAAAAAAATGTTTTATTTTCTTCTCCAACTGATATGTGACCTCACGTTTAGAACTTAAAATGTAATGGATAGTGATAAGAGAAGATTAACTTCTACGTAAAAACTAAAGTGAACAAAAACAATGAGAGGTATTTAAAAAGTTGAAGACTATTTTTTTTTGTAACTTTTGTAAAATCTTATTGGATTCCTTTCATATTGCTATGTAATACACGCATGTCAAACGTCACACCAACGTCGAAAGTAAAACCTAAAAACACTAAGGAGAATTCATTTTTTTCGATAACTTTTGTATAAAGTAGTGATAGTATTTTCATATTACCATGGCAAAATAAGATGGGTTTATGAAGCATGATATAATATAATTATTTGCTTTATTATCTCTTTAGAACATTTTAATCAAATCAAGGTCTACTATGCCTTTCTTTCTATTTTTATGGCTAGCATTTAAATTTTTTTATTATTCCTATAAATTAAAATATACATTTTTTAATTTTATAAATATAAGAAAATAAAACAAATAAAAAGAGTAGGGTCAAAATTGGAAACCCATAAAAGTTGAATAATAAAAGGTAAATTGAAAAGTCAATACTAGAGAAAGAAGAATAACAAGTGAGAATCTAATTTTATTATTTATACTTCATACAAGTTTGATAAAGGAAAAAATATTCCTATTGGCCGGCCCTCACTTACGGTATAATTAGAAAATTCGCTATAATTATAGCCAAATTGAAAAAGTAAAATAAAGTTATTGAGTTTGCTTCCTCTACTCGATTTGGATTCAATTGGTTCCGTTTGACTATTTTGGATCGTGCTGAAAGTATTTTGGTTTGACTAGTTGGCTTCCTCTACTCGCTACTGCTTTTATGATAATTAATCGTTTGTTGGTTTATGGATAGACTCTAAATTCAATTTTCTGAATAGATAAAGTTTCGTAGGTGAAATTGGATGATATGAAACTGAATCTAATAACATTCTATTAAAACAATTTTACAAGTACCAAATGTATCATTGGGCCGTTACAAATGATATCAGAGCTAGACACCAAGCGATGTGCCAGCGAGAAGGCTATTCCCCGAGTGGGGGTAGACACAAGGCGGTGTGCGAGTAAGGACGATGGGCCTCAAAAGAGGGTGAATTTGGTGGGTCCTACATCGATTGGAAAAAGGAACGAGTGCCAACGAGGACGCTAGACCCTGCCTGAAAGGGGGTAGGTTGTGATATCTCAATTGGTTGGGGAGGAGAATGAAGCACTCTTTGTAAGGGTGTGGAAACCTCTCTCTATCAAACACGTTTTAAAGCATTGAGGGGAAGCTCGAAAGGGAAAGCCCAAATAGAACAATATCCGTTAGCGGTGGGCTTGAGTTGTTACAAAATTTGAATGCCTATGAACTAGGTTGAATGAATTGATTGATACATGAACAACCGGTAACTTTTGAGTTATTTACTTTCTATTATTTATGGAATGAAGTTTTGTGATGCATATGCTTCTTATTTGTTGATTCACGTTTGTTAGGTTAATAGAATCACGTTATGCCTTATGAATATCAAGATGTACCAGGTATGATAAGTATGAATGAAAGACCATGAATATATAGATACGAACTCATATGAAATTTATGCCAGGGTAAATAAAAAAGTATTATGTGTATCATATCATTGAACCATGATTCTTTGTAAGACTTCAAATATGTTGTATGTCACACGAGCATGTATTACTTCTCTAATATGTAATATATGTAAGCGTATAGCACAATATTATATACACTCCTTTCTTTCCTTGGTTTTTTCTAGTGTGAATTTGTGCTAGCCCATAGTCATACGTAGAGAGTACATTACGAACCCACGTAATGAATTTATGCTTGCATACTTGAATTGTGTATGGAGTAGCACCATGCATCCAACTGCACCTAAAAAAGAAATCAGAGCCCAAAAAACAATTATTAAAAATAGTTTCAACCGATCATGAAACATGTTACGTAAGGTTGTATTTTCTAACTCCAATGGTTAGGTCACTTACTAAGTATTTTTAATTACTCGTCCTATGTTTATAATTTTTCTAGGTAAAGACAAATGGCTCATATACGGATAATAACGCCAGCAAATGAAGCTACAAAATAAATGTCACGCTAGATAGTTTTCTACATTTACGTCATAACTCTATTGTTATAATAGTTTAATAGCATTTTCATCTTCGAACCATTGAATATTTTTCTTTTATTCTAATTATATTTTTTCCATATTTTCCCGAGTCCGATGTCAATTTTTTTAATATAAAAAGTTCTTAGATAGGTTTTTTTTTTTTTTTTCACATCATGCACTTAAAAACACTCTTAATTTAAAACAAAAATACCGTCGTTACAGATATTCATTAGCACGTGATGAATGATTTGTTTTCAATGTATAAACTTTTATAGTCAAGTAGTCTAAATATTCCAACTTTAAATATTCGATAGGGTAGCATCATTTTAGATTTATGAGCGTAGTTCTTTCTTGTATCTTCTTCCATTAATTACTCCTCCATGGAGTCTAAAGGCTATATATATATATATATCTTCCCACAAAGCTAACTATAAAAAGCTTCATTACACGACCTTTTCCCTCACCATTATTTCTAGCAAAGATGGTTGGATTTTTCTATTCATCACCTCACCACAAAGGAGATCAAAAGGCTATAGAAAAAATTAAGGTATATCCAAACCTTTACTTCAACCATCTTCAATATCTAATCTTATTCATTTTCACAGAACAAAAAGACCATAATTTATCCAAAAGGCTTAGACATCACATGGGGCAAGGACGACCGATACTGGCGCTTGCCTAGCCAATACCGAAACATGTAAGCGACTCTATCTGTTTTCATTTAAGACTTGCATGCTTTGGTCGACATATATCGATATTTAACCTCTCAGGAAGGACCCGAGCGCAGCTGCAGAGCTGCTGCAAGTGTCGTGGCTCGAGGTGACGTGCTCGACCGACAATGTCGAGGCTGGAAAAAGCTATAGAGTTGGCTTCAACGTATCGATGGCACCAGCGGCTTTTGGATGGAAAGGGTGTGACGTTTACATTATGGCTAAGATTGGGAAGGCAGGGAGATTTGTGTACAAAAAGATGTCGCTAGAGAACAAATGTTCTGTTCCAAATAAGTTTAGTATGCCGGAGGAGGGTCTTATTATCACTGTGAAACCTCCACCAAGCTCACTAGGAGACCATTGTCTGTACTTCGGAATGTACGAGGTTTGGAGTGGGCGGTGGAAGGGTGGACTCAAGATCCACCACGCATTTGTTGAGCAGATTAACCTCCCGTCTCCATCAACTTGAGAGTGTTAAAGGATATTTAGTTATGAATTATAGTTTAACCTATTATCATATTTGATCTTTTTATTATAAGCAAATACCTAGATATTTCTTTGTAGTATCATATTTTTCTTATTATTATAGGCAAATATGTTGCAATCATTTATTCTCATATTCTTTCTAATTTATTAGATTAGATTCTTTAAATGATTATAAATAGAGAATTTTCAAACTAGTGGGTTAGTTTTAATAAATATTATCGGACACAAATTACAATTGGGATGACTTTATGAGAAGAATGTTTATTTTTTACGTAGGAGGAAGGATACTATCACAAATTTAAACTACTTTTAAATTTATTAGTCAAATTGATCTTCTTGAGAAAAACAATCGAATAGAAGAATGTTAGGAATAATGTTAGGAATCACCGACTTTGTTATCCACTTTGAGCATAAGCTTTCATTTTATTTTATTTTAGTTTCCAAAAAGGCCTAATAACAAAAGAGATTATTCTTTACTAACCTATTATCATTCTATAACTAGCCAAGGTAAAACTCTCCCAACCATTCTCACCCAAATGTTTAGTTGCTAAATAAATTTGAAAAGGAATGACAAAGGAATAACGGTATTATTTGTGGTTAGTCATTGGGTGAATTTTGGCAACTGATACGAGTATGTTAACCTTCAAATAAATTGGGTACTTCTCCGTCATTTCATCCTCTCGTTTTTATGTCGCATTTTCTAACGGATAGTTTTGTCAAAATACCTTGACGAAGGTTATAACTATAGTGCGCCATGTTCTTATTTTTTGGGCTAAAATTTGTTCGAGTATTTTCTTATAAATAAGACTCTCGTTTAATAGCAAAGACTATGTTGATCATATACTCACAGCATAGATACAGAGAATATGTTATACACGAAAGAAAGAGATGGTGGTATAGTAGATCAATATGTCATTAATCAAGTTGATCCTCTTTTCACGTGGAACCGCAATGAATTATTACATGCTCACTAATTATAAGAAATAAAGCAATTAATTAGAAAATGGTATGGTTGTAAAATTAAATACAAAAAAGGTTTGGTATTTGTCTACTTCAAAAATTATCACAGTTCCAAACTTAAGGGAAGGGAATTGTTCATCTTTTAGTAATCATTCTCTTCCATCTCCCCTTTTGTTTTTCTTTTTTTCATTAACAAATGTATTTTTCTTATGTGTATTTCTATGTGCAGAGTATTCATCAAAACATGATTTTGATCGCATTTCATATACTCTCCATACTCGACTATAACTTCCTTCATAGATTAACCTACTCAAATTTTAAAACCTAACTCCTAATTTTTCTCATAGATTTAAGAGAAATTCGAGAATAAGAATTTAATAATTTACCTTTGGATTTTTCTCGTTTCTTAACGACTTTGGATCCAGAACATGAGGAGGCTCGGCCGGAATCGGACTTTTTGTGGCCGAAATTAGACTGACTTTCTCTCTAGAACTTCCCTTCTCTCTTTACTTTCTTTTCTTTTCTCTTCCTTTCTTTTCCTCTCTTTTCTTTCTTTCTTTTTTTTTTCTTTTTTGTTTCTTTTCTTTTCTTACCTTACCTTTAACTAACCTCCCAAAGGAGGGCGGAAGGACCAAATTACCCCTCTGGTTGACTTTGACCAATTTTCTAATTTTTTTTTTCATTTTTTCATTTATGTTTTTCTTAAGTTTATGAGAGCTCTTCTACACAATCTTGAAATTCAACTCTTAAGACTGTCGATAAAATCTCAGGAGTTTGGTCTCGATAGAAAAAAATTAGGTATTTAATATCTCGTCGGGACTCGGGTGTTACACTCTGGTATGTGCTGAGCATGGCTACTTTTACTTCCCTTGGATTATGGCTTGTTAAAAACTATAAGTCATTTGATTTTGTTGTCTAGGGTAATTAGTCTTAGGTGGTATTTACTAATTGCATGAGGTTTGTCCCTTCCATGAGAAGTTTGGATGGTTTCTCAATCCTAGGTGGTAAGCATTTGAGAAGAGGTTATTTTTCTAGTTTTCCCGACTAGTTTGATTTTTCACATAAAATTGAAACTGGATTACTTGGACATAGGCCAAGAGCGTGTTCTTCTCTACAATATACACAAGATTCAGTTGCTAGTTGAGAAATTATAACAACAACAGCTTGGACTGGCTTTAGCCAGTGAGGCTTGTCCCAATGCTAGAGTCTAGAGAATATTAGTCACTGAAACTAATTGAGCGTTGATTGCTTCTCACATTTGCCACTAACAATTGTTAAATGCTATTCTTTATAAGATCTCATAAGTTTTATTGTATGTCTTTGACAAGATAGGTCTATTGGTGGATAGATTCACCACATGTTTAGTAGCAATGTTAAGTCCGTTCTAGAAAGTTTCCATTTGGATAAAATGGGGTAGCAATGGTGAGAGCATTTTCTAAGCATCTTCTTGAATCTCTCTCAAGCATCACTTAGTGTTTCATCTTCAAACTGTTGAAAAGCAACAATTTTATTTCTGAACCGTGCATTTCTAGTGGGTGAGAAATACTTGAGAAATTTTTTTTCTACTAGACTATTCTAAGAATCAATTGCTCCCGGTGCTAAGGTGTTCAACCATGATTTAGCACCATCACTCAAATAATAAGGGAATAAACTCAATCTAATCACATTTTTATCCACTCACTAAAATCAAGATGAGCCACTAACTCCCAAAAATAACTTTAGAGGCAGGGGAGGTCTTCTAACGGTATTCCATAAAATGGCCCAATGATTTGTAGCATTTGAAACATCACAAGTTTTATCTCAAAGGAGTAGATTGCATTTTGGGTTTGATAATGCACAGATTTAGCTCCTCCATAGCTGGGTTTGCATATTTTATGATTGTCATTTCTCTGTCATCAGCTAAATTAATAGTATTAGTAGGGATTCTCACTGGATTAGTAATCACGGCTGGATTGCGCAAACTCCTAATTTAGTTGGGATCCACAGTCTTGTTGTATATTCTTTTATGTTATTCTCAACATTTGCATCGACCTTCGCCTAAAGGTTCTCTCTATTTCATAGTCCAAAATAAATTTCAAATGAATAGGTGGGTTTATACACTAAATTCAACAGCAAAAATTCAGCTTACTATAGCTTTTTTTTAGCTCCAACTCACTATAATAATGTATCACAAGTAAAGTAACTGAATTAGGTTTCATAACATCAGTGCAAAAAACTCGATCGCTTATGAAGGTATATAGTAAAATAGTGTGAAATTCACAAGAATAGATTCAAATATACACCCACACAAGTAGCAAGTGAATTATTGATTATACAGAAAACCTTTTTTTTTTTTTTTGTTATTTTTGTTGCTGAAAATTAAGTGAATTTTAAGTATCATTTAAATGTGCGTTGATGAGTGTAAAATATCTCAACAAAATATATGCAGAGTGACAACAGAAAAATAGAGAGAAACAAGAAAATAAATAAATATGAGAAGATTGTGAGTATGAATGCAAAATTATTTATAAAATTGCTTGGTATAGCTCTACTTTTGGAGAGTTATCATTCGATCTGTCTTTGTGTTTGTGGCTTTTGTACTTTGTTTTGTAATTGTATTTCATAAAAAAATATTATTTTTTTATTTAATTTTGGTGGTGTTGTTTCTATTTGTATTTAATTTTATACAATTTTCATATTTTATTTTATTTTATATTACATTAATATTTTATTTGTTTTCGTCTTTGTAGTCTCGATCAAGTTTCGAATCCTCGAAATTCAAGTCATGAGAGAGAGAAAAAAGTATCGTGGTAGTGACCAGGATTGCTACCTCGATTGCTTTAATGACACTTGTTTTCTCTATATAAAAACTATCCAAGCTAAGGTGTTTAAGGGTCACCTACTAGAATTACAAGATATGTCTTGATTTTTCTATAGCAAATTGGGAAAGTGTCATATATAAAGGATGTCTTCTGATATAAGTCACTAGCTTCAATGCAATTTAGAGATCAGTCAGATTTGTATTCTAAAATCACGTAATTAATTATTTAATTTTCAATAATATTATTTGTAATTTAACATTATCTTAAGGCGATTATAAAACATGGATAATGTTAAGTGCCTTATTCTTATTACAATATTGATGCGACCCACTTAGAAAACATGTAAGTGAGGTATCTTATACAATGAATTTGTATAAACCACAAAATATTTAATCTCTTACTAATGAGCGTGATGGAATTGAGCTCCTATTGTAAGATGGAATTACATGAATAAAATGAATTTGGGACTCAATTATAATTATAAGCCACTCTAAATAATCATTTTGTTTGTAATTATTATATCTATGAACACAAGTTATTCCACAAAAATTTAACTATAAAAGAATAAATATCAACTCATCAAAAACTTTAATCAATTAAATTTGCATTATTAGAGCTTAAAATCGATAGGTATATAGTTAAACTAAAAGAATCCATTTAGTTTTTTTTAAAGGCATCCCAATGACTTGCCAACCAGATGTGTATAAATTTAAGGTTCATGTCCAAAATATTTGTTTTATTTGAAATGACTTATATTAGATGATGGGGCCAATCTTCACTCTCGTGAAAAAGAACCTTTATATTTTGCGCATAAAATGTCGTAAGAAACTTTCCATGGATAGGATTGAGATCCTCAATTGGTCGTTATCCACATTTTCGTACACTTTATTTCTGTAGATTCCTTTGATGGCATTGATACCTCAACTATCGAGACTCTAAGTTTGCGACCGTAACATTAGTTTTCATGATGTCAATGCGAAGAAAAGAGTTATTTAGAAGGTAGGCTCCTCAAAATGATCATACTTTTGGAATGAATATAATTAAGCTAGCAAATTAACGTGTCATTACAATGGAACCAACAAAAAGCTTTGGCAGCTAAGAACAAAGATGTGGAAGCAACAGAAGTTATTTAAAGAGCATGGCTGCTCAAAGTGCTCACACATTTACATGTACCATACCATGAGTTCAAATTCGAGTTAGGGCAATCTCAAACAACATATCTATAAGTTACATACCTTCCTGCAGTCTCACTTGGTCGGATGATCTTCAAGACTTGTCCACGCTTCAATCCATAATATCGAGCAATTGGATCAGTGACCTGAATGCGAGGTAGCTGAGATAAACAAACACAACATTATGTTAGAACAAAATTGTAACGGTTCAAGCTCACCACTAGCAGATATTATCCTTTTTGCACTTTTTCATTTCGGGCTTCTCCTTGAGGTTTTTAAAACTAATAGGGAGAAGTTTCAACACCCTTATAAAAAATACTTCGTTGTTCTCCTCCCCAACTGATGTGGGATCTCACAATCCACCTCCCTTCGGGGCACAGTTCTCACTGGCACTCGTTCCCTTCTGCCGATGTGAGACCTCTTAGTCTACCTCCCTTCGGGGCCCAATCCTCACTTGCACTTGTTCCCTTCTCCCATCAACATGGAACCCCCCAATCCACCCCCCTTCGGGGCCTAGTGTTCTTGCTGGCATGGGACCCACCAATCCACCCCCTTCAGGGTCCAATGTCTTTGCTGACACACCACCTCGTGTCCACTCCCTTTAGGGCTCAGCCTCCTCGCTAGCAAATCGCCCAGTATCAAGCTCTACTACTATTTGTAATGGCTCAAGCCCACCGCAAGCCGAAATTATCCTTTTTGGACTTTTCTCTTTCGAGCTTCTTTTTAATGTTTTTAACACGCGTCTACTAGGTTTCCACATCCTTATAAAAAATGTTTTATTCTACTCCACAGTCAACATGGAATCTCACAAAAACAATATACATTTCGAGAGACTTTTTTTAATGAATTCACTTCAATGCCTTTCGGGGAAAAATCGATACTCGCCTGCGTTTCTTTCACCGTATACCTCTCCAACAACGTCTTCTTCTCTTCATTTGTCAACAGCTGATGCTCAGGAATAAGAACATGATCTTTAACATTAACCATCAATTCAGCTTCCTTCGACAAGAAGTAGAAAATGGCAATTATAAGCACAATGATATGGAAATCACAAAACTTTTGCAGCTTAATCTCAAACAATACCTGAAAAACCTCCAAATGGAATTTAGACGATATTTCGCTTATACAAGTACGAGCAAACGGGGTCAAATTCTGTTGAACAACCAATATAGCTCGAAAAACATTCTCCGATTTCATACGATTCGTATACGTTTTCATTGTCTTGACACCGACCTTTGGTTCTTCAGGAAAAAATATATATATCTATAGAAACGAGTGATAAACAAGAGAGGAACAAATAAAGGATCACTAACCATTCATATTATCATTGTATAGCATGAAACTTTACCTGATCAGAGCTATTATTTCTCATGGCTTTATTGATAACAAGATCTTCTCTCTTCATGTTATCACCATACTTATTCCTAAATTGATTTCTTGACATGTCAATGTCCAAATCTCCAACATAGTAGCCTCGATCTTTCAACATTTGCATCAATGTTTTTCGGATTCTAAAGAGTCGGGTGATTTCCTCCTCTGATAACACCATCGCTTTTAGCTAATAAATCGTTAAACAATTCAGTTCTCAGTTATTATTTTCAATGAGTAGTACGAACAACGGTATAAATCTCAAACCCTAAACCAAAAGCAGAGGGAAAATTAATCATACAGAATATAGGAGTTCCATAGCCAAATAAAAGGGAATCACTAAATCACAAACACTCGATTCGACACATACATTGAAACGTTCCGATCAAATTTCAAACAGTTCTCACCCATTATTCTCAATAAGTAGTACGAAGAACACTATACATCTCAAACCCTAAACCAAAAACAGAGGGGAAATTAATCATACGGCATACAGGAATTCGAGAGCCAAATAAAAGGAAATTGCTAAATCACAAACACTTGATTCGCCACATATGTTGAAACGTTATGATCAAATTTCAAACGGTTCTCAATCATTATTCTCGATAAGTAGTACGAAAAATAGTATAAATCTCAAACCCTAAACCAAAAACAGATGGGAAATTAATCGTACAGCATATAGGAGTTCCATAGTTAATCGTACAACATATAGGAATTTCAAAGCCAAATATATAGGAAATCGCTAAATTACAAACACTCGATTCGACACATACATTGAAACGTTATGATCAAATTTCAAACCGTTCTCAATCATACGTTATGATCAAATTTCAAACTGTTCTCAATCATTATCCTCAATAAGTAGTACGAAGAAAACCCTAAACCAAAAACACAAGAGAATTAATCGTACAACATATAGAAATTCCATAGCCAAATAAAAGGAAATTGCTAAATCACAAACACTCATTTCGAAGCATACATTCAAAGATCGACCCATACATTGAAACAAATCAAATTTCAAAAAGAAGTACAAGTAGGAAAAAAAAAAAGCCCTAAACCTTAATCCAGCCGAAAACAAGAACAACATCAAATCCATAAAAAAAAAAAAGAAATGTATATATATATATATATATATATATCAACAAAATCACATACCTGAAAACAAGAGTGCTATGAACTTCTAAGAAGAAAATGTATCTGAAAAACCTGATTAAGAAGGAAATTATGGTTGATTTGATTTTTATTTGCAGTGCTTTCTCTCTCAACTCAAATATGTTTGTTAAGGTCTTCCAACAATTGAGGAGCTTTATAAGGAAGTGTTCTTTCTAAGCATTCTTTTGGCCAAAACCAATTTAGTTTTCTTTACCTCTAAAACCTAATTACCTTCTCAATAATTGCAATTTAGGAATATTGTTGTGATGATAAATTATTTGATACCAAAAAACATTATTTATATCCTCATATTTTGTAGTTAATAAGGTTTGTTTTTATTTGTAATTCAAACAAATGTGAGAGTGGGGAGTCACGTTTTTGTTGGATGATGAACGTCCCACGTCGGCTAATTTAGGGAATGATCATGGGTTTATAATCAACTAATAATATTTTCATTGATACGAGACCTTTTGGGGAACCCCAAAACAAAGCTGTGAGAGCTTATGCTAAAAGTGGATAATATCATACCATTGTGGAGAGTCGTGTTCGTCTAACCGTTTTAATCATTAAATTAATTAAAAATTATCATGCAAACTAATTTTATGTAAATTCAACCGTGACATCTATTTTTATTCTTTAGTTTAATAATTCCAATAATGGAAATTAAATCCTTAATTTATGGTAATGGATGGATGACATAAACATTTAAATAAATAAAAAATGTTAATGATATTGTTTTTTATATACAATAATGAAAGTTGAAGAGCTTTCTCCTCTCTTCCTTACATTTTAGTTGTTTGATTTCTCCTCTGGTTGTTTTCGAATTTGATTCTGCTTTGTTGGGTCTTTCTCATTTAGTTTGTCCCTTTAAAGAAAAGTATCTAATACAGAAAATTGATGTTGATGTTGCTAGGTGCTCTTGCGAGGTTCCCTCTCTGATCCGACCACTTTGAATCGAGAACGTGGAACGTGAATTCATAGACTGAACGAAGGTTCCACTGCAGAAAATTCCTCACTACGCAAGTCGCGTCACTGCATTTATTCAATCGAATCACCAAAGGGTGATTCAAACTGCAAGCACGAATGACTAGAACCAAAGTCTAAGATTTTGCAGTTCTATGACTGCATATTCAGTCGAGCACATGTAACTGAGTTGCCCGCATCTAAACTTGAGAAAGATTTTTCATATTGATCGCGTCTCACCTTCACCCATTACTCGTGTCGCAAGTCAAATCTCATAATATTTATTTACATGATTAAATTCTTCCAATTAGACCACTCCAAAGAAACTTCATTTTTTATTTCGGTCATTGTTTTTAGAACAGAGGAACAATCATTGAGTTGCGTTATATATATATATATATATATATACATAAGAAATAAAAAAATAAAAAAGGGGTGTCCAAATTTTTAAATATACATTTTCACCACATAAATTAAGTACAAATGACTGTACAGATTGTTCATCAATTGTGCACGCTCATGGGGCTGATTGCAGTCGAGTTTAGTTTGAAACAACGTATCGTTGCATGAGAAATAATTTCATGCATCGACTGATACGCTAAGAGCATTCAGCTCAACGTGCTGCTTACCCTCTTTCTGGGGATGAACGATAACGGTTGCGCAAGCCTCAGCCCTCGAGGATGGACAGTCCCCGACAACTCGAGATAGCATTATGGAACTCACCAATGGCTTCCCATTACACAACTCATCTGGTTTATTTTGGTCGTTGGAGATGATCTCCCATTCCTCTTTTAGAGCAGCTACTTGCAGACCCTTGTCCACATGGCTTTCGACCTCGAAAGCAGTTGGCAAGATCACATAGTCGTTCAGTGGGTCGTAGAATGGGTCGGGATCACCTGCTTTGAGCCAATGCTTGAGGCTTCTGAATAAGCGGTGGTCTCTAAGAACGCGCTGGTGCTCACCAGGGACCCCAATCCTCGCTACTGCATCAAGTCCATCGGCCTGATAAGAAAAAAGAACCATGGCTTCTGAGCATTTTTCGCTATCACATTCAACCAAAATGAACCAAAAGTTACATGTTCGTGTTCGACCAAAAATGAACCAAAGTTATCAGCAACACTGAGTGTGAGAAAGCTACATGTTCGTGTTCGACCAAAATGAACCAAAATTAGCAGCAACACAGAGTGTGAGAAAGCTACATGTTCGAAAAACAATCACGTATTCACATGGTAGAAAATTATCTAAACTATTGGCTAAAGTACATCCGAAGCAAAACGAAACAAGGATCATCATCTCAAAAGCAAGACGAAACAGAATAACCCTCCAAGGAACTCTTAGTAAAAAGGGTTTGGGGGTGAGGTAATTGATTAGTTAGAAGAAGAGGGTGAGGTAACAAACCATTGCCGATTCCACGGGAACTGTCCCATCACCATCGACGTAAACATACTTCGGCTGACATCGAGAAAATTCAAGTAAGCTTTCGAGATTGATTTTTATAACTTAAAAGATAGCTAAAAGAGAGAGAATCATAGGACAAAATTGAATTGCGTAGCAAAATGTTAAATCATAATTGAAAAGATGCAATAGAATAGACAACAATGACCTCAATGTATCGCAGTTTTTGTAAATCAGCAACAGGATTTTCTGCATCTCCATAGCTAAACCAAGAAAAATTCGACATATCAGAAAATAACATGATGAAGCAAACATCAAAATAATCAAAACGTTTCGTCTACAATGAATTTACGTCAAATATCATTTAGCATAACGAAGACTTACCAAACGGTATGCGGCGTCTCGAGACCTGTTGCATATATATTGTAAAACTTGACCTGAGGAGGTAGTTTAGCGTTCTTTAGAATTTCCCTCGTCTCGTTCGCCCATTTCAAGATCTCCAAATTAAATGGCAGAGGAATATCCATTCCATCATGAAGAATCTGGTTCGGTTCAAGTATATAGAAAAAAAATGTGTTATAACTTACGGGATTTATTTATAGTCGAGCACACAACAAGCAATGGTACCAAAAACAACAAGCTTTCCAAACCTTACTTCAAAATCATCTATTTCGAGAACTTTCTATCAGAACGATCGATGAGAGAATAACGTTCTTATCTGATAATGTTTCCTTTTGAAAAATTACAATAGGCAATTAGAACTCACCATGTTTGTCGAAAGAGATTCTGTCAGTATTTCGACACTTTCTTTAAGCGAGTACGATTCCAACATCTTGTGAGCGTTTCCATCCGCGTCAAGTTTCTCTCTCCAGACTTCGAGTAGAGGAATGTGTTGCCAATCAAAGTCCGGAGAGCCCATTAGTTCATAAATGGATGGGCACTCAATAAGCTGAAGAGGGGGAAAAAACCAGTATTAACTAAGCCTGAAGAGTATCCAAAAATTTAAATACAATTCAAAAACTAAAACACATAAACCTCTACAAATCCACAAGAAAAAAAAGAGGAGAACAATTTCTGTAGAAGACGAGCATCAGTCACACTTGAGAGGAAAGAAATCAAAATAACCCCTTCATATTCTATAACGCCCCAAGCCCACTGCTAGCAGATACTGTCCTCTTTGAGCTTTCTCTTCCGGGCTTCCCCTCAAGGTTTTTAAAACACATCTGCTAGGGAGAGATTTCCACACCCTTGTCCTCTTTGAGCTTTCTCTTCCGGGCTTCCCCTCAAGGTTTTTAAAACACATCTGCTAGGGAGAGATTTCCACACCCTTGTCCTCTTTGAGCTTTCTCTTCCGGGCTTCCCCTCAAGGTTTTTAAAACACATCTGCTAGGGAGAGATTTCCACACCCTTGTCCTCTTTGAGCTTTCTCTTCCGGGCTTCCCCTCAAGGTTTTTAAAACACATCTGCTAGGGAGAGATTTCCACACCCTTGTCCTCTTTGAGCTTTCTCTTCCGGGCTTCCCCTCAAGGTTTTTAAAACACATCTGCTAGGGAGAGATTTCCACACCCTTGTCCTCTTTGAGCTTTCTCTTCCGGGCTTCCCCTCAAGGTTTTTAAAACACATCTGCTAGGGAGAGATTTCCACACCCTTGTCCTCTTTGAGCTTTCTCTTCCGGGCTTCCCCTCAAGGTTTTTAAAACACATCTGCTAGGGAGAGATTTCCACACCCTTGTCCTCTTTGAGCTTTCTCTTCCGGGCTTCCCCTCAAGGTTTTTAAAACACATCTGCTAGGGAGAGATTTCCACACCCTTGTCCTCTTTGAGCTTTCTCTTCCGGGCTTCCCCTCAAGGTTTTTAAAACACATCTGCTAGGGAGAGATTTCCACACCCTTATAAAGGGTGGTTCATTCTCCTCCCCAACCAACGTGGGATCTCACAATCCACCCCCCTTCAGAGCCCAGCGTCCTTGCTGGCACTCGTTACTTTCTCCAATCGATGTGGGATCCCCACCAAATCCACCCTTTCGGGACCCAGCGTCCTTACTAGCACACCGCCTTGTGTCTACCCCCTTCGGGAAACAGCCTCAAGCCCACTGCTAGCAGATATTGTCCTCTTTAGACTTTCCCTTTCGGGCTTCCCCTCAAAGTTTTTAAAATGCGTCTGCCAAGGAGAGTTTTCCATACCCTTATAAAGGGTGTTTCATTCTCCTCCCCAACCAATGTGGGATCTCACATATTCAATCTATCATAAGTATTAAACCAATTAAAGGCTAAAATCTAACGACAAATCGAAAGAACCAAGCTCAATTGAAAAGTCAAAAGATAGTAACCAGAGAAAAATGGCTCGACACTACAACGTCAATCACAAGACCAAATTCCTCTGTCTTAAAAAAAATAAAATAAATATGAGCACATGAATAATTTTAAGAAGGGAAGAAAATGCAATAAAGTGAAAATTATTCTTTTGATTCATACCAGTTGGTGCATGCTCCACTTTGATATGAAGAAGTTCTCTCTCCATCCATTAACGAATGACATTCCACTCACAAAGGTAGATGTAACATATCCAGGTGCACCTGTTAAACCCATATTTCAATTATTCAGACTAGCAATTGCAGAAACAATGAACTCTCACAAATATGGTAAGAAATCTTTCATATCTTAAATACTTTTGAATCTCACCCTGGAATGGAGCAGCAATTGCAATCCAATTCTGCACATACTTCTCAAAAATCTGCAAACGAACGTAAGAAACTATTTGACTAAAACTCTTCATGTAGCGGAGAAGGAATACACGCAAATAGACATGAAAACAGAAGAATCGAGCCTCCACCCTTCTCCGAAGGAAACGATAAAATGAAATAAACAAACAAAATAACTTGGAATTTTTTTATGTGAATCAACTAATCAGTGAAAATTGTAGAGAGAATGGATCGCCCAAATTATACAATGCAAGATTTTTGCCCCTCCATTGAAAAAAAATGTTAGTTCCATAGGAGTTCGGATGAAAACAGTTATAGATGATTATAGATAAAGAATGTGGAGAACGAAAATCTTTACGTCGCTGCGCAGGCTCATGAAGCATTTCACTAAAAGACCGCCCATTGAATGACTAATAAGATTAATCTTTTTCCCTCCTGAAGCATTATATACTGCTTCCAGTTTCGCAGCTAAGAGATCCAACGTTTCTGGCAACCTAGAAAAAACAGGTAAGAAAAAGTGTAACAAGACCCCAAACAGCGAACATAAGAATAATATAAACAATCGATATCGGAAAACTCAATAAGGATATTACAAGTCGTGCATAAAGTGCAAAGTAGGGACAGTATTATATGACCTTATATGTAAGTTACATCACAAAAATGAAAATATCAAAGGTATTGAAAGAAGATGTCAGTAGTGATAAAATAATCCGAAGTTTAGTTGATACCTGTTACTTTGACGAAAATCATATCCGAACCCAAAAAGCGTTTTTCCTTCTTGAAAACCCCACTTGGTCATTTCGACAATCATGTCATGGAAATAGTAAACAGAATCGCATCCAATGATCTATGATGCAAATAAAAACTCTTGTTCAGTCTATTAGGTATAACTTTCAACTACTTTAATTGGCTAAATTGAAGAAAGACAATCAGAAAATAGTTGTACACTGAATCGAATGTTTTCAAGAATTCATATGGCTTGAAGTTTTGGGATAAAATATAAAAATTACACACGGTTTCGACAAGAATCATTGCTAAGCCCTATAAGATTTTCCACATACATTAAACAAAATACAACATATTCATGAAATTGAGAGTCGGAATGCGCTTGTATGCATAACACGTGCATGTATATACTGATACTTTATCTACAAACCCCAAATTTATCTATGATTAAACATAACTATATACAAACCGATCGTAAAAAAATAAAATGTACATGTCTTAGTGTGTGCAGATGCACGTGAAGGGAAGGATTAGATTTTTCGGTCAATAACTTCATCCCGAGTGCCAACGGATTAGAACTTAAGTATTTTAAAAAGAAAACTTCAGTATATAATAAGACTCAAAGTATACCATGTCAGGGTCCAACGTATCGATTGCATACAATCCGTTTCTCTCATCAGGAACTTTGATTTTGACCTTTGGATCAAAACATACAGTCTCACCTGTTTCACAAGAAGATATTAGTGCACTAGAAAAAGACATAGAATGATGGCAAGCTTTTCTCGTCTTTTTTCGTGTTCTTTTTCTCCCCTCGACAATTGAAAGCATTTTCTCATCACATATCACAAGCACCAAAGCAAACCGGAAAAGAATTGTATCACAAGTTTTCGAGGGGAAAAGTGTTATCGGCATAACTACGAAAAATGAAAAGTTAGCAGCTCAACCAGACTAGCCAAGTCTTGCAAAACTAAATTAGTTTCCAGCCAACTACTTGACAAGTTCTATAATCGCTTCGTAACGTTGTATAAAATCAATACTGAGGCAGCATTGACTTAAGTACCCACCTATTCATTGTAAACTACGTCTAACTCATGGCAATCTTTGCAAGATCTCTTCAAGACAAATTAGTATGACCTTCTACGTAGAATCCATTTCTTCTCTTCTTAAAACCGAGGATTGACTACATTTGAAATAGTCCAAGCCCGCTGCTAGCAGATATTGTCCGCTATGAGCTTTTCTTTTCAGGCTTTCCCCTCACGGTTTTAAAATGCGTCTCCACACCTTTATAAAGAATGTTCCGTTCTCCTCCTCAACCGATGTGGGATCTCACAATCCACCCCCTTCGGAGCCCAGCATCCTCGCTAGCATTCGTTCTTTTCTCCAATCGATTTTGGGACCCCCCAATTCACCCCCTTTGGGGCCAGCGTCCTTGCTGACACACCGCCTCATGTCCACCCTCCATCGGGGCTCAACCTCCTCGCTAGCACATCGTCCGGTGTCTAGCTCTGGTACCATTTGTAACAGCCCAAGCCCACCGCTAGCAAATATTGTCTGCTTTGGCTTTCCCTTTCCGGCTTCCCCTCTCATGTTTTTAAAACGTGTTTGCTAGAGAGAGATTTTCACACCCTTATAAAGAATACTTCGTTCTCCTCCCCAACCGACGAGGGATCTCACAACATTTGAGTCATTTATTAATGAAGTCCTCACGACACAATTGAACAACTGATAATACGGGAATCATAACAAATTTCATAAATTAGAAGGCCATCTAAAATATGCTAAAGCTGGAGAAGCTGAGCTAAGTTTCTACACCTTCATATACAATAACTACATTGATGACTTCCATCTCCTTGTTTTCCCAAAAAATTTGAGCAATCAAATCATTTCGAAACATCATATTCCAAGGGAACCCAAACCCTAAAACAAGAACACAAATTGAAAGCTAAAAAAACGACCCCCAATCACCAAAGCTACCTGAAATTTACAAAGAAAAACTAGTGTACGAAACAAAATAGAAAGCCAATAACATTACCAGAAGAAGGATCGTAAAAAGACCAGAGGTCGGTTCGGAATTTAGCATCAGCCCCTAATATCCTGACCCAAACTCGCTCCTCTTTGCCCGTATCCTCATGAACCGCGTTCAAGATCGAACCAGCAACTCCCGGAACCAAAAGAACAGGATCGAGATTCGGATCGACGTACGTCTCGGGCTTCTTGATCAGCTTCAACCACAACTCCACCGACTTCACTATCTCCTCCAAGAGCACAGCCATACCAATCAAACCAAAGAAGGTCAATTCGCAGGCAGAAAGCTGGTCAACGAACCCCAAATCGGAGAAGAAAGAAGAAGAAGAAGACGGCGACGGCGACGGCGAGCAGAATAAAGAGGATCGGATAAGGATTTGGAAATGTCTGAAGCGTGGCAACCAGAAATCTGAAGGAAAGAGGCGGAGGTTTGTCCGGATTTGCAAATGATTGAATCGAAGTCGTCGGTCGATGTCCTCCACGGCTCCACCTCACCATTAATCCATTATTTTTATTTTTATTTACAAATTTTAAAAATGTGGAAAAATCCACAGAAATGACAAGAGTTCCAATGTTCTTCTTCTTTTTTTTTTTTTTTAGAGTTCATTTAAAAATTTTGTATTTTTACTGATCCTTAAATTTAGAATGCTTAAAGCCCGTCTATACTTACGAACAAAAGGTTAGATGTTCAAAATATTTCCACTTTTCATATGGTTGAACTCTTCAAAAATATTGAATTAATTATAAGGATCGACTTATTAAATACGCGTACAGAGCCCAACTTCAGCATACTCAAACTTTGTCCTAAAATTAAGCATGTAAGTATTGCTCATGGACAGGTAAGCAAGTGTAACAACATAAAAATTAGAACTATAAATAGAGAATAAAAAAAAATTGAGATTAAATTGAGAAAGTAGGAAGTTGGGCTCGAAAATCCATTAGCTTGCTAAGCTACAACCATTACTCCCTTTCATCCCGTTGGCCATTCGGAGCTAGTTGGATAATACATTTTCTAACCGCTCTAGGTTGGGCTTTCAGCTAATTCGGCTCACGGTTTGATATGTTTGGATCCTTTCCTATCTTACACTTTCAGAGATTTTTAAAGTTAGTATGACTGCTTTTTAGTTAATTTAAATTATTTAGAGTTAAGTTTAGATTATTTTATGTTAAAATGAGCCAATTTTCATAATAAAATTCTAATCGTTGTGGACTCATGGAGTGGAATTAGATTCCTCAGTAGTTTTAAGCTATCATGAACGGAGTGCAGTGACTTTGACTTAGGACAACAAGTACGTGGTTTTATTGTGGCTTGGTTGGACAACTTAATTGTTGTATGAACGACGCATGCCCAAAGGCCCCTACACGTGTAGTGTTTTATGATTTTTTTTACATGTGTTATGTTACGTTTATACTACGATATGCATTATGGCATGATTACAAGTTAGATATGTATAAGTTACATTATGATGCGATTACGCTATGTTGTGGAATTATGATGTGATATCGATGTTGTATGATGCATGTCCCTCCATAAGCCACACCAAAACTTTGCTAACATGTTCACCATATGTCTATAAGACATTAGAAAGTCATATATGTAATTATGGAAGATGGGATAATTTTATGTATGTCTCATAGAAATACTATGTCAGTCCTGTATCATGAGCTTATGTGCAGCGACTTCATGCAGTTTTATATGTCACGTGCATCGAGATACTTCTTCATTATGATTAATACGGACGTATACATTACAATAACTATGTATGTCATGTTATGGCTTTGGCAGCGTGAGCGTATGCTAGCTGAAGGGCAGGCCCAGAGATATTTATACGCCTGCCTGGTGGGTCCTGTTGAGGATTCTTGGGAGAGTCCCACATTAGTTAATTTAGGGAATGATCATGGGTTTATAAGTGGGGAATACTATCTCCATTGGTATGAGGCTTTTTGGGGAAGCCCAAAGCAAAGCCATGAGAGTTTATGCTCAAACTGGACAATATCAATCAGAGCTATGCCCTAAACTTAACCATGTCAATAGAATCCTCAAATATCGAACAAAGAATTGTGAGCCTCGAACGTGTAGTCAAAAAGTGATTAAAGTGTCTCGAACAAAGGGTGTACTTTGTTCGAGGACTCCAGAGAAAGAAGTCGAGCCTCAATTATAGTGTACTCTGTTCAAGGGGAGGATTGTTGAGGATTATTGGGAGAGTCTCACATTAGTTAATTTAGGGAATGATCATGGCTTAAATATTCAAGCGCGTGAGGACTCCAGAGAAAGAAGTCGAGCCTCAATTATAGTGTACTTTGTTCAAGGGGAGGATTGTTGAGGATTATTGGGAGAGTCTCACATTAGTTAATTTAGGGAATGATCATGGCTTAAATATTCAAGCGCGTGTATGGATGACAACATCATTATGTATACCATAGGAATGTAGTTATGATAGTTGCATTTCTATCGTTTTCACTATTCCATTGATGTTTACTTTGATTTGAATGAACAGGAACATAAGGTCATTATAATTGATATCAGAGCTCTAAAAATGCATGCAGTACCGACCTTATTTTTCATGGCCTTGCAGCAAATGCTTCGTTATCTAATAAATAAAAATTAGATTTTTCGAATAACATTATAATTATGTTTTTTTTCTATTGTATTTGCCTTTTCTTCATCATTTAAAGATTCATTATAATTGGTAAAGGATATTTAGTAATAAATTATAGTTTATATATATATCATATTTAATATTTTATTATAAGGCAAATATCTAGATATTTATCCTCTTATCATAGATATCTTTCCATTTATTATTATTTTCATTTGTTATTTTTTCCATATCCTTGTAATTTATTTGATTATAAATAAGATAACTTTCACATCATTTATATGTGGTAGATTAAGCAAACATTCTCATGGTATCAGAGCTCTTTCGGTTTAACAACCTCGATCTCTTTTTTTCAATGGCTTCTGAATCTCCTACTCATCTTCTTTTCCACCACCCCTACTGGATTGACGCCGCAGGGGTAGTCTCCATGACTGGCACATGCAGAGCCGATTTATTACTCTTCGGCTCCACCCTTTTGACCTCCAAATCACCCTTCATTATACTTTGTACATACAAACTCATCTTTTCCAACACAATCGATTTTCCCTCAACCAACATAGTCTCTTTCATTTTCTTCTCAATCTTCCCTTCATCATTCACAGAAACCCTAACCTAAACCTATCAACCTTATGTAGAGATTTACTTTTGGAATCTGGACACCGCACTGGCCTCTTCGCCAACCAAGTCGCCGCCGCCCTTCTAGCCAAAATTGGCTCCTTCGCCCACTGTGACGACTCTTCCAACTTCAACATTGTCTTTGTCTCTTGCTCTAGGTTTCCCCTTCTACTTCTTGGGTTGACATATTCTCACCAGAGCCAAGGCAGCATCGTCGGTAAGCGACAATCCCTCTTCATGGGTTAGACATATTCTCACCGAAGCCAAGGTAGCATCACCGCTGAGCGACGATCCCTCTACAGTTTTCGAAGGCCAAGAAAGTGTTTCTCTACACCTCCTCTGAACCAGGTTGTTGACATCTTCACGAAAAGTGTTTCTCAACCTCTTTTTGAATTCTTTAGATCCAAGTTTCATGTTCGTTCAAATCCGACACTCAGCTTGCGGTGGGGTGTTAAGGATATTTAGTAATAAATTATAGTTTACCATATATATCATATTTGATATTTTATTACAAGGCAAATATCTTACCATAAATATCTTTTCATTTATTGTTATTTTCGTATGTTACTCTTTCCATATCCTTATAATTTATTTGATTATAAATAAGATAACTTCCACTATATTTAAGTGGGGTGGATTAAGCATTATTATTCTTATTATTATTAATAATAATCTATATTATCATTTAGTATTTATAATAATTTTAACGTTGAAAATTATAAAAATTTTAAATTGTGATTAAAATTAAATTTTATAAAACTAATTTACAATTTAATCCTAATTCATATACTACCTAACACGTGGCAACACGTTTTTTTTCATATGCCAATAAAATTGATGTTGATATATTAAATATATTATATTTTAATGGCAAAGTAATTCAAAATTTTGAATGCAAGAAATATACAGATAATTCAACCTGTTCACGTAACCGTTTTAATTGACTTTATTTTAGTAGACGTAGCTTCTAAGTCACTTGAAAAAAAAATAATAAAATAAAATAATTCAGACTAAAATACAATAAATTTTCTTTTTTGCTTTATAATAATTAGTTATGAAATATATACGAGATATTAGTAATTAATTAATATTTTATTTTATAATTTGATTAGTAGTATATTTTACCTTATTCTTAAGATTTAGTTAGTTTATATTTTCTCCTTATTTTTAGGTATTAGTTGGTAGCTTGTTTCATATTTAAAGGTTGTGAACATTAATAAAGATCGCACTTTCGATTCCATTTCTATTTCTCACTCTTAACATCAACGTTATATATTTACAATATCCAAAATGAATTTGTGTTTAAATAGATAAGGGAACAAACACACATAACATCGACTCTAGATCTGCTCTCATCCTCGAATAACTTCTAGTCATTACTAGAGTGAGTATAAAACTCAATAAGTAGACTACTTATAGTCTCTCAATCATATCCGTAATGGATACTAGAGTACTATACTTTATATAAGATCCCACATCGGTTGAGGAGGAGAACGAAACACCCTTTATAAGGGTGTAGAATCTCTCCTAGTATACGCATTTTAAAAACCTTGAGGGTAAGGACGAAAGGGAAAGTCCAAAGAGGACAATATCTGCTAGCGGTGGGCTTGGGCCGTTACAAATGGTATTAGAGCTAGACATCGAGCGATGTGTCAGCGAGGAGGCTATTCCCCGAAGGGGGTATACACGAGACGATGTGCCAGTAAGGACGCTGGGCCCCGAATTTGGTGAGAGTCCCACATTGATTGGAGAAAGGAACGAATGCTAGCGAGTATGCTGGGCTCTGAAGGGACTGGATTGTAAGATCCCACATCAGTTGGGGAGGAGAACTAAGGACGCTAGGCCCTAAAGGAGAATATATTTAGTGGAGGTCCCATATCAATTGAAGAAAGACGTTGGACACTGAAGAAAGTGGATTGTAAGATTCCACATCGGTGGTAGGCTTAGGTTGTTACAGTCTTGGTCACGTGACTGGTAAATAACATGAGGTCGAGCATAAAAGCTATTGTAGTATTACACGTCCTCCTTTTTGGCATCTAACAACCCTCACATGTCTCAACCCCGTGGGAATGTTGATGTGGTTTCAAACCCATATCCCAAGTCCATGTCTATTAACTCAAATCTAGCCCAATCTAGAGGCCCATCAGCCCCACCAACCCCACCTTCTAATTTGTCCTATTTTAACCTAAATTTAAATCTTAAGATGATGATTTAAGGTATTTTGATACCAAATTTATAGTATTTTGCTCAATTAAGGAGAATTGGAGTGGTTATAACTTGGTTATAGTTGAAGTTCGAGGTGAAACCTATGTTTGAAATGTTTTTGAATGGTCAGAAACGGATTACTTATCGAGTATTTTCAACACCTAGTATTCTCTAAAAACGCTTATCGATAAAAGTAAGAGCATGCACAAGCCACAATGGGAGGGTGTTCTA
Source organism: Cucurbita moschata (assembly GCF_002738365.1). NCBI lineage: Eukaryota > Viridiplantae > Streptophyta > Magnoliopsida > Cucurbitales > Cucurbitaceae > Cucurbita > Cucurbita moschata. The sequence goes on from NW_019268535.1 coordinate 4,000,453, forward strand.
GTAGCAACAGGAGACAACTAACATGTTAATTATTCTAGATTTGTCCTAGAAAATTATTAAATAGAGTGAAATATTTTAATTGCTTTGGGTTTTAAAAAAGTACCCCTGTAAAATTTGAGTTTACAACACCCATGTTTTTTTTTTCTCACTTTAAGTATACATACGGTAACAAATATAGGTCGATCTATGGTTTGAGAAAGTTAGGTATTTACAAGGATGCATCACTTTTGATGTGAGATATCACGTCGGTTGGGAAGGAGAACGAAACACCCTTTATAAGGGTGTGGAAACCTCTATCTTACGGATCACGTTTTAAAAACCTTGAAAGGAAACCCAAAAAGGAAAATTCAAAGAGGACAATATCTATTAGCGGTGGTGTGAATGTTTGCTGAATCCACCACACCTAAATGGTGTGAAAGTTATCTTATTTATAATCAAATAAATTACAAGGATATGAAAATAGTAGTAAATGGAAATAACAATAAATGGAAAGATAACTATGGTAATAAGGCAAATGTTAGATATTTGCCTTATAATAAAATATCAAATATAATATATATGGTAAACTATAATTTATTACTAAATATCCTTAACACCCCACCGCAAGCTAAGCGTCGGATTTAAACGAACGTGAAGCTTGAATCTGAAAAATTCAAAGAGGTTGAGAATCACTTTTCGTGAAGATGTCAACAACCTGGTTCAGAGGAGGCGTAGAGAAACACTTTCTTGGCCATCGAAAACTGCAGAGGGATCGCCGCTCAGCGGCGATGCTGCCTTGGCTTCGGCGAGAATATGTCTAACCCATGAAGAGGGATTGTCGCTTAGCGACGATGCTGCCTTGGCTCTGGTGAGAATATGTCAAACCCCAAGAAGTAGAAGGGGAAACCTAGAGCAAGGGACAAAGACAATGTTGAAGCCGGAAGAGTCGTCACATTGGGCGAAGGAGCCAATTTTGGCGAGAAGGGCAGCTGGAAGAGTCGCCACATTGGGGCGAAGGAGCCAATTTTGGCGAGAAGGGCAGCGGCAACTTGGTTGGCAAAGATGCCAGTGCGGCGCCCAGATTCCAAAGGTAAATCTCTGCAGAAGGTCAATGGGCTTATTGAGATTCTGTATATTTTCGAAGAGGAATGCTGATGAAGATCCTAAGATTAGGGTTTTTGTGAAGGATGAAGGATGAAGGATGAAGAAAAATTGGGAAGAAAATGAAAGAGGCTATGTTTGGAAAAGGTGAGGTTGTATGTACAGAGTATGGCGAAGGATGATTTGGAGGTCAAAAAGGTGGAGCCGAAGAATAATCAATCGACTCTGCATGTGACAGCCATGACGACTGCCCCTGCGGCATCAAAGACAACAGTGGTGGTGGAGAAGAACAGTAGAAGATTTCAAAAGCCATTGAAAAGAAAGGATCTAGGTTGCTAAACCAAAATGGCTCTGATACCATGTGAATGTTTGCTGAATCCACCACACCTAAATGGTGTGAAAGTTATCTTATTTATAATCAAATAAATTACAAGGATATGAAAATAGTAGTAAATGGAAATAACAATAAATGGAAAGATAACTATGGTAATAAGGCAAATGTTAGATATTTGCCTTATAATAAAATATCAAATATAATATATATGGTAAACTATAATTTATTACTAAATATCCTTAACAGGTGGGCTTGAGCCTTTACAAATGGTATCAAAGCCAAACACCGGACGATGTGTCAGCAAAGAGGCTAAGCCTTAAAGGGGTGGACATGAGGCGGTGTGCTAGCAAGGACACTAGGGGGGATTGAGAGGTATTGTTAGGTTATGGAATCTGTTGGTTATTTATAGCTTGGTTGGTAGGTCCAAAGCGGGGGATGGAGGGATATTGGTTAGTTATATTATATGGTAAGGCTATATATATAGTAAGCTAAATCATATGTATATATATATATATATGTATATATATATATTTCCTCATACACAGTTTCGAAAATGTAGTCTTTGTATTCTCTTAGCATTTTTACTATCCTATTTTTTTTTGTGTTCGAGTGTGCGCGTTGTTGTGCGATCCTAACACAGGTATCACATCGATTGGAGAAGGAAACGAGTGTCAATGAGGATGTCGAGCTCTGAAAGAGGGTAGATTGTGAGATCCCACATCGATTTGGAGGAATAATGGTGTGGAATCTCAAAAGAATAATCCAAAGGATTTATTCAAATTAATAATTTGAATGGGAAAGGATAGGAATAACTATCGAATAATAGAAAAGGACATGAATTTCCAAATCATTCTACTTTCCATGAAACAAATTTGAATGGTCAAATCAGAGTTTCCACCAACCAAATAGCCAACAGGAAAGCTTCCAATTTTGGCATTGACTTTTTTTTCATTTCTTGTCCAATTTTAAATCAATGTGTCCCACTAATTTGGAATCTTTCAATTTCTTGTTTTTAAAAGTTGGGGCATCCCAAAGGCTGGATTAACATTTAGTCATTCACACCAATAATCAAAATTACAGGTAGTGTTTGACTTGTGTTATGCTCTAAAAATATAAATTTACCTTTGAAGTAGAAATTTATTAGAATGTTGAATGCAAGATCGAGTTGAGAACATCAAGAAGCAACATGTAGGTAACTAAAATGTTTGTATGGATTAAGTATAAAAGAATGACATTCAAACCATGTAACAACCCAAAATTAGAAAGAAGAAAAAAAAAAGTTGTCCCAAACTCGATTAAATTGAGAAACTGGAGAATTGGACTTCAATTTAACATTTTACCGATATTTTCTTTCCTCTTACCATGTCTTCCCCTCTTTTATCTTTCAATTATGTTCACAATCCTTTCTTTTGTTTTCTTTTTCACTATTACTTTTTGCAATGGATTTTCGAGAAGGGTGGATTTGTTGGGGTCCCACATCGATTGGAGAAAAGAGCAAGTGTCAGTGACGATGCTGGGCCCTAAAGAGGGGTGAATTGTGATATCCCACGTTGGTTCGGGAGGAGAATGAAACACCTTTCATAAGGGTATAGAAACCTTTCCCTAGCAGACGTGTTTTAAAGCCTTGAGGAGAAGCTCGAAAGGGGAAGCCCAAAGAGGACAATATCTGCTAACGGTGGGCTTGGGCCATTACATAAACTATGTCAACACGTTCACTCTATGCCTATGAGACATTAGAAAGTCATGTATGTTAATCATGACATATACTTATGATATCTATGTACACCATGATATTATGCAAACTCTTTTTCATCGGCAAGATATTAGCTTAAGGGCAAATTGGGGGTATGTATGCAAGCCCACCTAGTGGGTCCATGTACTCATGTGTGAGCTGTGTGTAGAGACGTACGACACATCCAACCCCATACTAAAAAATAGAATTGAAGACCATAATATTTTTATGAAAAGAAAGGTCCTACCATGATTACATGTGATTGCATTTTTTGACCTTAACAGTGGGGCTACCTATTGTTTTAAATATTCAACCCATGTACTACATTTTTAAACCCTAAATGCCCTAGAAAGAAATTTTATGAGATTGAAGCAAAGCATGGATATTAACGAGGTGAAGTACATCCATTAATGGAGTTTTATGACTTTAGTGAACCAAATAATGTGATATGTTTCCTATGTTAATGATGTTATTATAATTATAAGTTAGGCTTAATAATGATGCCTAAACATTTGATCATGGCAAACATCATAATAATCTCCTTTGATTAAACACAAACAACAAACAAAAAGAGGTTTATTGTCAATTTTGATTATATATTCCAACCAACAATTGACACCATCATTTCAAAGTTTTAGATAAGGCTACCATCAACTAAGGATCAAGAAATAGGACATACCTAACGGGACATTTAGGAGTCAATATGGACATTACGAGTTCACGATCATGTCCTTCGATCTGACCAACGTCTCAGACTCTGGGTATTCAAGGATTTCTTTGACATGTTCGTGATTGTCTTCATTAATAATATACTAATCTACTCTAAGACCGAATAAGAGCACAGGTACCACCTAAGGAAGGTACTATCAATGTTAGGGGCTCATAAGTTGTTTACCAAATACTAATGTGAGTTTTGACTTTCCTTGAGTACATCGTGTCTAGAGAATATTTTCTCCAAAATTGTGTAATTCCAACCCCATGTCACGTGAGAGTAGACCTAGGACCTATAAGGAACTACCACGAGACCATCCAACAACGCTATTGTGTGGGTAAAGGAAAAGTAAAGAGCTATTCAACCATGCCTTGAATTTTAGAAGTTGCACTAAAACTCAAGAACAAGGCTTCGATTTTCTAGGTATCGAACATACCATCTTTGGGCTTACAGAGCACCGGACACCTAAAGAACTTATACCACCATCGTTTACCCAAGAGTATAGCCAAGTCAAATGGGATGACAGGCCTTCTAGAGATAGAACGATGAACTTACGACCTATGCATTAACGCTAAGAGTATACCCAAGTCAAATTGGTTGAACTTTAGGCAATGCACAACCATGACCCCAAGTTTAATATGACAGCCCTAAGTTATCCTAGACCTCCCACCTATTCGATACATCATGATCTCACGTTTTTCTCATCTCAATTGGTAAGATGCCCTACTCTTAATAGCAGGATGTCAGATTTGACTATGTCACAGGGGATGTAGGAGAATGCAGTGTTGATAGACGTCAAATCCAAATTTCGAAACCTAGACATATATTTTATCAAATTCATATTGTTAGTACCAATCACATGACCTAGCGGTCTATCTAGGATAGTATATCAGGTTTGGTATTTAAAGGTTTATATTATGTGTGGAAAATGATGTAGGTTGTCTGATTGATTCACAATCTTTAGACTTGTCTGGAGAGGGACGAGTTTTACTACATTTTCGTAACTTTTTCATGTCAGTCCACGTCGCACTTCCATACAATTTAGAAATTAGGTCATGACATATCTGATCTCGACCGAAAAACTCTTTAATATATTTTGTGTTAAGAAAACTCTTTGTTATGTAACGACCCTATTTTTCTATTTAGAGTCGTTACCACATGCATGACGTGACTTTTTTATGCAAAAAAAAAATATTTATTTAAAATAATTTATAAAACCATAGCAATAAAATCCTTAAAACAAAACTCAAAATAAACAATGAGAAATATAAATAAATAAAACAAAAGATAAAAATGAAGCCTGAATCTAATCTAAGAGCTATAAAATAAACAAAATGCAACTATCCTAACACAAGTTTCATGGTTTTCATTACAACGCAACGCTGCTGGCCTTGAATTTACCATAAATATAAGAATAACATAAGCCTTGAGTATTTTAAGAAATACTTAGTAAGTGACCACAGTATTGGGGTCGGGGAATGCAAACACATATAGAATGATGGGACCTATCATTTAAAACCGTCTCCTCTTAGACGACTTTCCAGTTAGGGTAAATTGGATGTGTAGTACTTCTCTACACACAACCCACGTGTGCGAGTATGGGCCCACCTGGCAGGCTCGTATACCCACTAGACTTGATGGTTGGGCTACCTTCTCTGGGCTATTGCTGGACATCCGGAGGGAATAGTGATCGTCGTTGCCTCATGATAAACATGATGATCATTTCAATCTCATAGTGTACGCATCTGTACCCATTATACAGCGGAAGTATCTTGATGCACGTGGACATACAATTATACATGAGGGACCTCATATTTTCCATTGTAATAAATCATGCAAGACAACCCTATTCTTTCCTCACATAGTACACTCGGCAATATACGTACATAAACTCTTATAAAATCATTTCATTTATAACATAAATTTCAAATCATGGCATAGGGATTTTGCATCATAAATTTCCTTCTTTCAAAACATATCATAACATGACATAGTCTATCATGTCCTAACATAACATATCATAGTACATCACGACATATCATAACATAGCATAAGTTATCGTAACATAACATGACATTTCATTTATACCATAATGTTATTTGGCATATCATATGACGATTCATATCATAACATCACATATCAAGCATATCACACATATGACACGTGCAGGGCCATTAAGCACGTGTTATCATATATAAAACAATTCTTCCAACCAAACTGATAGTAGAGTCACTTACTTAGTTGACCTAGGTCGAAGCTACTACGACTCTTTAATGCTAGCTTAGGGCTGTTCTCTAAAATTTAATTTTACTTAATAGTTTCACCATCATAAATCAGAATTATAATATGGAAATTAACTCACTTGCATTAGTTAAAAGGTAGTCATACTAAGCTTTAAATATTTTCGAAGAGTTGAAATTAGTTGAGAAGGGTCCAAGCGTATTAGACCCAAGTTGGATAAGTCGAAATGTCGACTTGGAATCGTGAGAAAATGTGTTCTCTGACTGGCTTTGAACCGCTCGAGTGGGATGAAAGGAAGACCAATGAACCTCCCTTTTACCGTAGAGTCCAACTCCCCATTTTCTCAACGTCTCAACTTTCATTTTTTTTTCTTTTTTTCTTATTTAGGTTATTACATGTTATGGGATTGAAATTGATTGTCTTATTAGTTTTCTTTGTTTACATGTATGTTCTTCCAAAGGTTATTTTTAAAGGGTACTCGAAGTCTCGTATTTAAGTAACGATCTTGATCAGTAGGTGTGTGATATCACAATTAGAGTTTAATACCAAATAAAAACAAAGAGAAAACGTTTCAAACGAGTAAAACATAATTTAGTAATTTAAACTTAATGACATAGATAAATAAGACAATGGATTAGTTAAAAAAAAACATTCACAACCACACATGGACCTTTCCCTTAATGGAATCAACATCATACAAAAACTCTAAAGAGATAAAGTTAAAAAAAAAAAAAGCAAAACCATGTGACAATGCAATCAAATTTAATGAATTTGATAACTTAGAAACGAATAAAATTAATTGCATTGTGGTCCTTCAACACCATTGCATTTCTCAACCAAATTAAGGGCAGTGCCCTAGAAAGACAGAGGAACCTCCAACGCTAAGGACAAAGTTTAGGGCACCTGCCCTATGCACATGCCAATCCCCATTCTAATTATTATTATTATTTTTGTATAATATAATCTTCAATATTTTTAATTACATTATGTTATAATGTTTATTTTTATTTAGGGATTGATGCCCCCATCATAAATTAATTGATTGATATCAAAATAAATCTTTATAATAAGCTCTCCCACCAAAAATGGATACAATTATGTCAAAATTATGGATGGAGTTAATGAAATAAAGACAAATCTTTATAATACTCTAAATATTTCTTCATAAATATATTGAAATAGTAAGGTCGTTGAGGAGGATTTATAATGTGTATTATTTTGAGTAATAACTAGAAAACATTAATTGTTGATGAATGGTCTATTATTTTTTTATGTTTATATATATATATATATATATATATATATATATATATATAAAGAAAATGGGTTTTTTAGGGCGTTCATATGACCCGATAACCCAATTAACCCAGTCTATTGAACCATAAATATTGGGTTGGGTTAGATTTTTTTCGATATGGGTTTTATTGAATTTTTTAAAAATCGAAAATTCAAGTCGGGTTAGCTGGTCTAGTCAATTTGACTAACTTAAAATGAGGGTGACAACAACCCTACCCTACTTTTAATATGAAGATTAAAAATATTTGACATGTTGATATATTTGTGACTTGTGAAGGTTAGATATCTCGATTTTATTATATTTTAGTTATAAATGTAACTTATAAGGTAAATAAGTATGATATTTTTAAATAATTAAAAAGATTAAAAAAAACCCAACAATCCAACCTAACTAAAACTGGAAATAGAAGGTTGGGTTGTAAACTCTATTCGGGTTGGTTGGATTATTAACTCAACCAACTCGAAATTTTGGGTTGGTGCAAAAGATTTTTCGAACCTAACCTATCAACCTCTAATACAATTAATAACGTCGATAACAAAAGAATAAACATAAGAATGAAGATTCAAACTTTCGATACCCGAGAAAAAAAAAAAAAAGGGTAATAAAGGTATGAATAGGTGTAAAAGGACCAAAAACACAGACCATTCATTTCTGTGTCTCTCTCAAAATCCTTGAAAGGGTTGGCCTTTTGGATCTGAAACTCCACTGTTGTCCATACAAATCTCTCTCTCTCTCTCTCTCTGTCTGTCTGTGTGTCTGTCTGTGTTCGATGTTTGAGATTTCGGGGATTACTATGTTGGTTTGAGAGGCTGAAGCTGCCAGCATGATCTGAAGGAAAGGGGTTGTTATGAGTTCAGATCATCTTGCAGCTTCAATCACTCATTCACCAACAAATTCATCAGCTTAGGGTTTCCATTTACAACACTTTCTTCATTTCAGGTACACATCATGTTCCATTTATAAACCTAGTTTTATACGTTAATCCTTTGTTTATACTTTATGTGAGATTTCACGTCGGTTGGAGAGGAAAACGAAGCATTGGTGTGGAAACCTCTTCCTAGCAGATCCGTTTTAAAAATTTTGAGGAAAAACTCGAAAAAAAAAGTCCAAAAAGAACAACATGTCTGCTAGCGGTGAATTTGAGTTATATTGGTAGGTGGGTTTGGTGGATTCAAATGTGTATTTGAAAAGGTAGTTAAGCTATTTGTTTCAGTGGATGATTTCCAGCCGAATCTTGCTTCTTTGCTACTAAATCCTTTAAGATGTATGAACCTAAACCTAAACCTGAACCCGTGTTTTAATGGTCCTTGAATAGTTTTCACGTCTCTAGAGAAAGCGTGAGACATATGAAATCGAAGTCAATATCGTACATAAACCTCTTGAGCTTATTTGATACTAAAATTCAAGTTTAAGACGTCAGAAACTGAACACGTGCTTCAATTTCTCTTGAACAGTTTTCATGTCTCTCCGAAGATTCGTGAAATGGAAGTCCATATAAATCATTTTGTTAATTCTATCTAATTTCATTGGTACTAAATTCAAGTTTAAAATTACTTAATTTGAACTTGTTCGTGCTTCAATTACTCTGAAATAGTTTTCACATCTCTGAAACAAATGTTTGATTGCAGAGGAGAACAAATTATTCCATATAAGAGTGTGGAAACTTCTCTCTAGTAGACACGTTAAAAAAATCTTGAGAGGAATCCCGAAAGAGAAATCCCTAAGAGGACAATATCAACACTAAAAGTAGGCTTAGACTGTTACACAATATAATCCTCCTTACCTCTCCCAAGCTTATTTGATATTAGATTCATGTTTAAGATGTGAACTCGTCCTTTAATTACTCTTGATTAGCTTTTAATGTAACAAGAAAATACGAGATATATGAAATGGAAGTCAATGCGGTCTTTTCTCTCTATAGAAGTTGTTTTCACACATTTACACCATGCACGTCTGGTCTAAATTGTCTCAGCTTTGCAGCAGCAACCACACTCCACAAATCAAATTAGCTCGTAAATTCTAAACCTTTAGTCTTACAACGTCTGTCTAATTTATGTTTGAATACGATTTTGACCCGGTCAACATTTTACTGAACTCATGGATATTTCATAAACAAGTTTGAATTTTGTGTCGTAAAAGTCATGTTTTACCCTCGATGAACACACCGTTTAGAAACTAAACTTGTAATTTAAGTTTATTGTTTTGTATTTTTAAAAATAAATGAAAAGAGAAACCATATTAATTAATTAAGGTATATCTCTTTGGTACTTTGTAATTGGACAATTTGTTTTTATTAATTGTCGTTCACATGTCAAATAAAGCTGAAGAATTTAAAATGTCGAGATGAGATGTCGATGTCGGGGTCGATGCCAACCTCGATATCAACATTGATGGATGTCTATATTTTCAAACTTAAATGTGTTGTTCTATACGTGTTTTTTAATTAGAAATCCAAATTAAAAAATTTCGAGATTTTAAATTTTCTCACACTCGAACAAAGCTAAAAAATACAGACCCGATCATTGAAACTTTGGCTTTATAAACGATAAATGTATCAAACCATCTTTAATATTTTAGTTAACTTTTAATTTGATTAATAATCTTTAAAAATTTTTAATTCATCCTCAACTTAAATATAGTTGAATGGACTTAAAATATAAAATTAGTATTTAAAATATTAATAGCTAAATTATAAATAAATAAATAAATCAGGGGTAATTTAGTAAATTTGTGGACATATTTGATTTTTCCTGAAAAGGAGGGCTCATTTTATACCCTAACTAATTTTGCAGAAACCTTTTCTCTTCCCTTTCTAATGGTGTGGGGCCCTACAAAGGGAAAGAGAGATGGTACCAACCGGCAAAGCTCCGATCGGCGGTGACGGCGGCTGCGAGCGGCTGGAGCAGGCTCTCCGAGATTGTCACAAGCGACTACCAGAAGGTCCGGCGCGGCGGTCGGGCTGCTGGCACCTGAACCGATCTTTTGCGGAGTGCTTGGTGGCGACGGTGTGCCCTAACGAGGCGGAGGCGGTGCGAACTCTCTGCTCCAGCGGCGGAACCGCTCTGAAGAGATCGCAATGCGAGGAAGCTAAGTTTTCGTTCTCTTTATGTCTCTCTTCTCTCCAATTGTGAAATCATTCTAGATCCCTGAATTGAACGCCGTGGGAGATTGAATGGGAATCGGCGAAGCTTTTTGAATTGAGATTTTGTAGATCGCAATAATGTTCTTTTGATGTTCATAATAATGTAATTGACGTAATTATAGATGTAAATCGATCAGAAGTTGAGTTGTTGCTGCAATTCGACGCTAACTTACAAATTAAATTAAAGTTTGTTCTTAATTTCTGGGTTAGAATTAGTCTCGAATCCTGGACATGGAGTAAATCTAGAGATTCTGAATCCTGAACATGAAGTAAATCTAGATTTTGAATTCTGGACATAGAGTACCATTATGTCATTCAACAAAATTTATTTCTATTTTTAAAATTATTTGTGCTATATGTTAGTAGCATATTAAAAACACAATTCACGAATATGCATCGACAACAATTCAAATGTAATTTTATTGAATTTCAAATAAGTTCAACTTAGACAGAAACCAGGTTACAAAGTAACAAACACAGACACAACAAATCTCGTAGTGGCTAAACCATTTCTACTTCTACGAGATTGTAAGCTCAAACCTTTCGTCTTACGTGTGATGTCGTATTATCAAAAAACGCAGAACTTGAAACGAACCTATCTTTTATGTTTAATCTCTACCATAAAATACAAGCACACAAATTTTTTGTGACAGATATAGCATTTACAATGCAAAACTATGAGGAAAATCTATGCCTATCATGAGGAGAAGTATAATCAATATTGGGGCCAAGAGGAATGATGCCAAATGGATTGATTTGAGGATGGCTTCCATAATAATGCTTCTTTATGTGTTCCATATGAACAGAGCTGCTTACCCCTTTAGTTTGGTATATATCCTTGGTGTAATTGAACAGATTTGGATACTCTCGTAGCAGTTTCTTATTACATTTGAAGTGAACTGCATAAACCTAAACAAAAAAGAAAGAAATATCGATCAGTGAAGTCGAAAAATTAAAAACGTTCTTAACAGGTTCGGTTGATGTCAGTACCTCGTCGAATCTTATGATGGTGACAAACAGCCGAACATCTGCTTCGGACAGTGTGTTCCCACAGAGGTAACGTTGCTTGGAAAGTATGTCCTCACATCTGTCCAGAGCTTCATACAACTCTTTCACAGCCTGTAGAAGGATGTTTCATCAGTATCTATATCTTCAGTTTGTGGATTTTAGTAAGGGTGTTCATCCTCCGGGTTGGATTCAATCAGGGGAGATTTTCAATTCAAAATAAGTATTTGACTTGTAAATTCGACCAACTTAAATGGTTCCAAGTAGCTGCTCGATCTAACTCATTATAACTAAAATAAAACTTGAATCAACGAATCGTTGGGAATGTTTCGGAGTACAAAAGTATCTACAAGAAATGCATAAGTAACTATCATAAGAAAAATTAATATATTTGCGTTGGATCAATTCAATCACAAATTATTTAAATGGTACAATCTAACGCCCACTACTAGCAGATATTGTCTTTTTTGGGCTTTTCCTTTCGGACTTCCCCTTAAGGTTTTTAAAACACATCGGCTAGGGAGAGGTTTCCACACCCTTGGAAAGAATGTTTCGTTCTCCTCTCCAATCGACGTGGGATCTCATAATCCACCCCATTCGAGGGTCCAGCGTCCTCACTGGCACTCATTCCCTTCTCCAATCGGTGTAGGACCCCCCAAATCCACCCTTTTGGGGCCCAACGTCCTTGCTGACACACCGCCTCGTGTCCACTCCCCTTCGGGGCTCAACTTCCTCGCGTGCACATCGCCCGATTTCTGGCTCTGATACAATTTGTAACACACCAAGCCCACCACTAGTAGATACTATCCTCTTTGGACATTCCCTTTCGGGCTTCCTCTCAAGGTTTTAAAAACGTGTCTGGAAGGGAGAGGTTTCTACACCCTTATAAAGAATGCTTTGTTTTCCTCTCCAACTGATCTGGGATCTCACAATCCGCCCCCTTTTGGGGTCCAGCCTTATAAAGAATGCTTTGTTCTCCTCTCCAACCGATGTGGGATTTCACAATCTACCCCTTCGGTCAGATTGATTGGGTTTGGGTTTACAGAAAATCAGATTTTATTTTTACACTCTAAATTGTCAGCTGCTATACTGAATTGCTTACCTGGTCATAAGGCTGTTGCATCCTTGCAAAACCACACTTATAGACACCATTGTTAATGGCATCGTATATCCATCCATTAGTCTCGTCAATTTGGGCTTGCAAGTGAGAAGGATACAGATCTAGAGCTGGATTCTCTGCTATATCATTGAATTCAGTATTAAGCATACGAATTATCTCTGAGCTCTCATTGTTAACAATGGTTTTCAGTTTCTTGTCCCATAGAACCTGTCATGAAGAACACACTAAGAGGACTGCATAACATTAAAACATCTACTTATAAGCTCAAATTACATTCATAGCCATGGCTGAAACTTACAGGAACTGTGTACTTTCCAGTGTAATTTGAACTAGCACGTTCATACAGATCTCTTACACTTTTAGCTCCATTCAAATGGTCAGGTTCAGCCCCAGGCTCCTCTGCATCAGAACCAGGAAAAACCCATCCCCTATGATCATCAGTGTCCTTGGTTCTTTCCCAAATTGGTTTGACTGACTGAGAAAGAAACAGTTTGAGGCAAAGAAGAGCAATATTGTTTTTCAGTAAAAAAAAACATGGATTCATTTAGCTATGGAAATAAAATATCTACCGAGAAACTGATCGCCTTTTCGAGTCCTTTGATCTTCAAATATGCAAGGCATCTGGAAGCCCAAGGACAAGCATATGAAATGTAAAGATGATATCTCCCTGATTCTGCTGGAAATTGGGAAGATTGATCTCGTGAAATCAAATTGCGAAATGTCGAAGCTGTTCTTACAAAAGCGCCAGTTGTAGACATTTCATCTAGGGCAGATCGTGCCATTTTGCAGAAAAACCTGAAGGAAATCTCCACAATTATATTTGTAAACTGAGAGAATGGAAATCGAAGTGCATAAAACCTAGGGACATCATCATTTGCTCTCAGCTCAACTGTGCAAGAGCAAACCAATCACTCAAAATTTTCAAATTCATGTCCATTTTCCTTCTTTTATCGTCGATCTCATTCGGATCCAACACAAGAAAACTAGAAATGATCACAGTAGAAAGTCGAAATCAACGTAAAATGGACCGACCAGATCAACCAAGAGATAGAAATCAATTCTGTAATCCAACAAAACAAATACGTGATATTAATCACTAAATCGGCGATCATACTTCAGAAGATAACAATCGAATCACGCAAACAAGAGACAGCCGCCGGGCGAATGATTGAAAAGGTCAAATTCAGAGAATTCAGTTCAAAACGACGATCTTGGAAACATGAGGAATTGAAAAGATAAGAATAATCAGAGAGTTAAGGATCACCTTAGAGATGTAAAACAGTGATTCGAAAGACGAAGAGGACGAAGAGGACGAAGAGGACGAAGAGTTCTTTGAGGCGACGGGAGTGCAGAAAGCATTCAGAAAGCTAGGAGTCGATTACCTTTATTTTCGTTTTTCTCTTCCTTTTGTCTATTTCTTGGCTTTCTTTTTACTTTATTTATTTATTATTATTTAAACTACTAAATTAATAAAAAAAAAAATAAATAATAATACCTTTACCCACTACAAAATAAAATTAAATTAAAAAAATAATAATAAATCTAACAGCTAGTTTATATATATATAAATGGTTAATATTTACTTTAATAATATATTTAAATAGTTATTTAAAAAATACCTTTAATATTAAAAACTTTCATTAATATCTTTCCCCTTTAGCTTTTATAAAAAAAATTTCAATTTTTTTTTCCATTAATATATAAACGAAAATTATTCATCTTTGAATAATGTACAGTAAATTGTTTTTATTAGGGAAAAAGAGTATGACGTGTTTGTTCCACCAACTCCATTGTTTTAGTTAGCAAAAAAATTTGAGTGTAGAAAGCATTTAAAGCACGAGAAATCACTTGACATGTATGGTATATATCCCTTACGAAAACGAGTTATAAGTAGGAAAATCATTTAGTATACAGAAACATAGAGAGACATCAAACGTCTAAAATTTCTTTCTACTCTCTTATCTTCTCTACATTATTTTCTTTTTCTCCTCCTCCAAGCTTACCCCACCATGGCTCGAGACCCATTTTCAATATATTCCTCGTTTATTTTTTAATTTTAAAATCAACTACAATGCTTTTTTAGTTTAGAAGATCGAATAAGATACCTTTTCAAGTATATAGATCGCGAAGGAAATATGATAAAAGAAATCAAATCAAGAGTTTCTAAGTCCAACAAAATCATGTATCATTCAAGTGTTCAGGAGTTGGTTAGCCAATACCTTTTGATATTCTCTCCGTCAAATCAGAAACAAGAGCATATTTGTTGCTCTCACAACAAGCAGTCATGAATGCAGCCAAACTCACTCGATCGACATTCACTTCCTTATCAAGTAACTTATGAAAGAAGAGAGCTGCCATGCCGACTTTCTTCTCGCTACAAAGCTTGCGTATTAGCGTATGGACCGTGCGTATCCAAAGCTTCTTGTCGAGCCGTTCCAAGATAACCATGGCTGAAGCAAACTCTTCTGTTTTGCAATACTCATAAGCTAAGGTCACCCGAGTAACCTCGCACGGAGTCAGCCCATTGTCTATCATGACATCATATAATTGTCGAGCCTCGTCCAACCTCGACTCTTTGCAAAGACCACTGATTAAAGCACCATAACTAATGCTATCAGGTGCACAACCATGGACATTCATCCGCTGGAAAAACTTGACTGCTAAGTCAATTTTTCTTTCCCTACAATAGCCACAAATCATGGATGTGTAAGTTTCCTTTGTCGGAACGAACCCAAGCTTAACGACTTCATCGAACAACTTCTCACTATCGTTCATCATTTTCTGCCTGCAGAAGGCAGAGATCAAAGTGGTATACAAATGGACATCAGGCTGGAAACCAACTTTAAGCATCTTAGTTAAAAACATAAGGGCTCGATTCAAATCGGCATGTTTACACTGTTCAGATATCAGAATATTGTACGTGACAGCGTCGGCTTCGACTCGATTCCGACACCCTTTATTTAGCAATTTGAAAGCCTCTTCAACTCTCCCTTTTTTACAGAGACCATCAACAATTGCATTGTAAGTACATATATTAGGGAAGAAACCTTCATTACACATAACCTCCATTAATTCATAGGCTCTACTGAAATTCCCTGCCTTACAATGCCCATCAATGAGAGTAGTGTAAGTGTTGGTGTTTGGAACCATTCCTTGTTCCTTCATTCTTTCAAACAACATTTCAGCTCTATTCAACTTCTCCTCTTTGCAATACCCACTTATCATGGCTGTGTAAGTGTACACATTTGGCTTGTAAATATCACTTCTAACAAGCTTAAGAAACAGTCTAAAAGCTCTATCAGTCCACCCTTTCTTGCAAAGCCCATCGATTAATGACGTGTGGGTATACACATTGGGTTTCCAGCCATTTCTAACCATTTCTTCCAATAATTCAAATGCTTGCTTAACACTACCCCTCTTGCATAACCCACTAATCATAGATGAATAGTTTATCAAATTTGGTGATAAACCCATCTTTTTAACCTTATGAAACAACCAAAATGCTCTGCTTACAAAGCCCTTTTTACAAAAAGCATTAATAATCAAAGTCAATGTGGCATTATCAACAACAAAACCTCTCTCCATCATCTCATTTAACCACCTATCTACGTCCAAAACATTGCCATATCTACAGTAACCAACAATTATAGACTTATAAGTGCAAGAATTTGGAGCCATACCTCTTGCAGACATTTCGTCGAACATGTTGCCTGCATATTCGAGCAGCCCCATTTCAGCAGCCACCATGATTATACGATTCATTACTCTGGTGGTCAACACAAGCCCCTGATTTCTCATGTCAATGATCATATCCACAGCCTCCTTCAACTTCCCTATTTCTGCAAAAACCCCTATCATACACTCCACCACTTCATCGGCTCTCTCCTGTTTACATTTCCCAACCAATAACATCGTACAAACTATGTAAAGCCGCATGAAATAGCGGAATTTGGGGAATCCAATTGCCCAGTAAAAGAAACTCAACGCCATCATTGAACCCTCCTCGCTAGCAAGTGAAGCAACGACTGAAATGGCTTGCTCGTGCGTCAAAAAATCAGCATCCATATCAAGATTCAGCTTAAAAGGAGAGAATCTTAGATGGGGTTGGCGAAAATAAGACTCGACGACCAATGAACAAATCGTTTGCACAGGAGATTGCAACGAAGAAGAAGAAGAAGAAGAAGAAGAAGAATCACGGTACGGCGAAGAGATGGAATCGAAATGAGATGAGGAGAAAACTCCCGCTGAGGCAGAAACTGATAATCGTTGTGGAAAGGAAAATTTGTGGAGAAATCCATGGAGCCTTAGAATTCGGATAGACGCCAAGAATTGCATCGAAGGCATGAAGGTCGCAGGAGCTCTGCCTCCATGCGATTCGAATTGTCTTGGTCTAGTTGCGTTCATCAGTTACATGTCTAAATAATTAATTAGAGACTAAAATAAATAGTAAATTATTTTTTTTAGCCCATGTTTTAAGATAATAATTGATACATGGATCGAGAACGAACGTAATTGTGATTAGCATGGTTTTGTATTCGACTCGATGCAATGCGATTTTACATGGAAATAAAATTTTAGAACGGTTCAAGATCTTTCATTGTTACTTAATTAAGTAATAAATGTTAAGATCACACAACAACACACACTCGATCAAAGATGAACACAAAGAACAAGAGAAAAAATGCAATGAAAACTATTGATTAAAGGTTTTTTTGATTACTCCGAATATGTATACTAACGGACAATACAACAAACAATAAAGAAAGAATATTTGGGAAACAAGTGTTATATATATATATATATAATTTCAGTTTACTGAATATAAATTTACTAAATTTTTATGAAATATGTAATATATACTTCTCTACTAGAATTTTATGAAATATCTGCCATATATTTTATTTTCTGCTTAGTATAAATAGGCCGCCTCCATATCTCAACAATAAATTCATTTAATTTATAAATATGAATTTTTCAAGAATGCAGAATAAAAGATGTTATGCTAGGAATCTTTAATTACTAAATTTTCATTTAAAAAAAAAAACTTTAACTGGGAAAAATCTCACTTGTAATAATTATGAATGATAAAGTGTAAGGAAGTATTGGAAGACTAGCCCTTAAAGACTATTTTTGGAAAAATAATCTCAAAAGGGTAAAATTGTAAATTTAATCCACATCAAATCCAATTTGTGAAGCAACCTTCGTTATAAGCCAAATTTGTAAAAGTAATCTTAAAAATGGTATTTTTAGATAAATAGCCCTAAAGAAGTAAATTTGGAAATTTGGCCTCTTAAGCAAATTGGATGGTTTTCCAAATAGTTGGGGCCAAATTAGAAAGGTTAGCTAATTGAATTATCAAATAAAAGTGATTTAATGGCTAAAAATGATGAATTAATGGATGAAAATCAATTTTTTGGTGCATCATCACTTGGAAAAACTCGAGTTTCAAAGGATGCAAATCGACTTCATGTGCATCATCAACGTTTTAAGGTTGAAGAAGATGTTTGTAAGGGTTCGAACTTTATTTCTTTTAGATTTTATGTCTGAGATTTTATTTTTGCGGCAAAAAATGAAAAGGTATTATGCTATGCATTTATTATCGTCGAAAAACGTACACGATTTTCAACAAGAAAGTTATTACCTTAATGGCAACGTTGACACCCTTTATATTTATATGTCAACACTTCTTTCTCATTCAAAAAACGATTTTGTCTCCAAACTCACCATCTGTATCTGAGTGTGTTTAAGAGAACAGGAACCGAGAGTATTTGAAGGAAATCGTATGGGTCGGTTCGCTGGTCTTTCGGTGAGTTCTTGGAATCGATGGGGTTGCTAATCCGGAGGGAGAATCGAGTGGAAGTAAGCATTGACGTAGGGAGCGCTGCATCGAATAAGGCAGACCATTGGAATCGAAGAAGGAGGATGCTACGTGACCGTCGTCGGAACGGAGAAGACTGTGTCGTCGTCGGCGGCGGTGCAACTTCGTTAGGGTTTTTGAGGTCTTTCGGGTAAGGAAGATGAAGGAATCGGGTCAGGTACTTCGGTCTCTAGCCCAGCCGATAGACGAACGCGGGCCGCGCTCGTTTCAGCCCAATACAAACCCAACAAACGCATGCGTTCAGCTTCGCACGTGTACCCTGTGGCAGCTCGGTTTGTCGGCAGCGACTAGGCAACTCGGTTGTTGGCTCGGCTTAGCGACTCGGTACCCACAATATATTTTTCTAGGTTCTCGGCCCTTCCGAAGCCGTTTTTGCCATTTTTACAATCTGAGGTCAGTATGTTTTCTAACCGTCAAAGACAGATTGTGTTGGGGTGTGTTGGGGTTTATTTTGATAAATAGCATGAGGTTTAGCTAGGTATGTCATAAAAGGTTTCTAAATTTTCATGTGGTTCTTATAGGACGTAGTGCCATTGGGAATTAGTTTGTTGTGAGTAACTTCGGCTAAGGCCATCGAGGTAAGTGACCTTACTGTTGGAGTTAGCTTATTATGTGTTGTATGATAGTGCGTGCCCTGTGGCCTCTACATGCACCATACTTTATGTGATATGACTATGTGATGTATGGATTATATTGACTGTTGATTGTTTATGTTATGAAAAGTTATGGTTGATCTGCTAGTATTATATGTCATGAAAGTGATGAATGTTGTCATGTGTACACATAACTTGATGGAGTTATGTTATGAAATGCTTCTAGGATTGGAACGTATTTTCATGTTATGTGATATGTCATGTAATGTAAGTTATGTAATATGCCATGTATGTAAGTAACCTATATGTAATGTTAGTAATATTTATGTAATGTCATGTTAGGTATGTTAGAGGACCTCATGCATATATGTATATCACTTGCATCGGGATACTTCCCCTTTATGTCATGAAAGAATGAAATACGATATTTATGTTCGCCATGATACCATGCTGACCTTTTCTGTTCTATGGTGTCCGGCAATGTGTCATATGTTGTGCCCGACCAAGCCAAGCCTAGCGGGTACATATACAAGCTCGCCTGGTGAGACCATGTGTGTGTAACATGGGTATGTGGAGAAGTACCACACATCCAACTCTACCAAAAGCACCCAAGGCCAAGTAAAGTTTATGAAAAGTTAGGTCCCGCTCATATGTTGCATGTGTTTGCATTTCTAACCCCAACAGTGGGGTGACTTACTGAGTATTTCATAAAATACTCAAGTCACGTGCTACCTACATTTGTCAGGTAAAGGCAAGGCACCAATGTACGGCTAACGGTGAAGTTGAGTACACCATGGAAGTTGAAGAGGGGGCATTATTAGTAGTTTACGTTTGTTTGACTGTTTTTAAGTTAAAGCATTGAACATTGTTTTTATTTAGAGTTTTCTTAATTCAGTTACTGAAAGTTTTATTTTCGGAGATATGTCTGTTTGGATTTTTGGACCATTATGAAAGACTTTGTTGCGTTTTCCAAAGTTATTTATGATGAGCTTCCGCATAATGAGTTATGTATGCATGGGTGACGTCACTAATTAAGCTTAGAATATTAGAGGCGTTACACTGTTTTGACTAGTTCACCTACTTTTTGACCGGTTCTTTTGGGGCATATCCATCCATTTGTGTTCTCTTCGAGGTATAAACTCTCTTGTGTCTATGCCATGTCATTTACGGACTCTATTCTGGATAGCGGGTGCATAATCCAACCTTCAACACATGGGTTGGGGCACAATGTCGACACGCCTGTGTTGTCCGACACTGTCTTTGAAAGATCTATTTCAGAGGAAGACGCTCGAGATACTCATCTCACAACGCTTGTCCATGTTATGACACATGTATGTGCCACAAGATAGCTTGCTTAGGCAACAGGGCTCAAGGGTGGTGGAGAGCTAACAACATGCCTCCCCCAGTAGTACATTTTGAGGCATTTCTAATATTTCTACAGTATACGTCTTTTAGCAAGCGATCATACAACCCTGTGGAGCGTTTGTCGAGTATCCAATTGACACCAAATTTGGTGTGCTTTCATCTTTCATATAGGCAAACTTAACTCCAGAGCCGCATGTCGAAACTTTTATTGAAACTATAACTTCTGAGGTTATGGCCTGGGGCCCTACCTGACTCTCTCCGAGCTTGTCTTCAACACTCATTCTCCTCATTCTCTCCAGCTTATGCCTCATCTTAGCTTTAATACACACTCTTGGTGTGTTGGATGATGTATCATCCTCCTCGTTTGCATCATGACACTTGTCTATCTTAGCTCTCACGTGGTCTGATGGGTGCCACTTAAAGGTCGTCATCTTGGCTAGCCATGTGTGGGGGTCACAATCTACTATCTTCATAGTGAGGTCGTGACACCCGACATCACCAGAGAGAACCTTCCAGTTAGTCAAGTAGGTAGACATGTGGAGTACGGTTACCGTTTTAAGAGCGAAGGGCTCCTCAACGACTTAAGGCGTAATTAGCAAAAGGTTGATCATGGACTTAGGTAAATGTAAATGTAGAGCTAAGAGTACCCAAAAACCTTTGACTCGTGGATTATGAGGGGGTTAGAGCACTCCCTAAAGGAAGAATGTATAAGGTTTAGGTACGTATGAACCTAAAACGCTTAGCACAAAACATAAGTCACATTTTTGGCTAACTCTTGTGGCCATATGAGCACATAACTTCAGATTTTGTGTATTGGAATAAGTTTAACGGTAGCTTACAAGTAAATTGCTTACCGAGTAATTTTAATACTCACTCTGCTACACTTTTCTTTTTCAGGTGGCAAGTGGATTACTGATCGTGGTGGGAACATGTCAGGTTGTGCAACAGTGTAGGAGACCCTCGACCTGAATCATGTATTTATTTGTTCATGACTTTTTTAAACACCGTGTTTTGTATTTAAAATTATACATGCACACATGTTTATTTCAATTATTTTTGTTTAATGTATTTACTTTTAATGTTTATTTATCCTTTAGCTTAAAAGCAAAAAATATTACCATATTTTTAGTTCATCCTTTTGGACGGTGAAGTTATGACACTGTTTTGGTGGTGTTCTCTTTTGTGCATCAAGGAGTTCCTTGACTCGTTAGTCCTCTCTTCCATGTTGTTGCAATACCTACTTGCAACAAAAATATGAGATTTTCCAACGTTATCGTTTTTCTTAAACCCATCATTATTGGCACTATTATTACACATTCTGGAACCATACTAAACCCTTGAGCTCGCCCTCATCTTCCCAAAATAATGGTTGTGTTAATCCTCTTCGTGTTTGCTAGACTGACGGTCTCTGTTACGTCAACGTATATGTCCAATGAGACAGAATCGTTCGTCATCCATCCTTTTCTCTTGGCATTTCGTGTTTCCTTTTCTTACAGGCGAGATATGAGGGTTTGCTGAAGTGTAGGACTTCAGGTATGGTCGTGGGTTCGTTGGAGGCGCAAGTTCTCCGGCGCTCACGCGTTTCTTAGCGACCATGCAAGTTATTATTATTATTTTTATTCTCATTTTATTATCTTTTTAACCTAACGGGACGTGACATGAACACTTCAAATTTTTCTTTCAACTAAATTGAATTAGTGTTTATATGAGCTAGTTTGGGAACGTTATTGACCTACCGATTATAAGCTCCAATGATGTAAAATTAATAATTGAACTATTTAATTAATCAATTTTCATTCATATAAACCTATAGTTGAACTTTTATGCACTGTATGACAAGTTGTATTCGTTGATATAATCCTTACAAACTAGTCGATTCTTCATGAGTTGTTCGTAATTTCAGCAGGGTCAAAAGTTCGTTTTACTCTTGTAATTAAATCTTTCTTCTCAAGTACCACTATTCTCTAATGAATAGCTTGTTTATGATCTAGTCATAAATCAAGTTCCTCTCGGACAATTAAGAGGGCGGGTCCAATTGTTCAAGTCTTGAAATCAGTATTTAAGAAAACAGTTCATCTCCTTTTCTTATATGAAAAGAAATAAACTTCATCTCGTGATATCAAGTTCCTAATGTGGTTGCCATATTGAATCGACTACAAAATTCATTCTCACCCATGCAAATCCAAAGATAAGCCCTCTCAGGCATAAGTTATAACTCATTCAGATTAAGATTGAATCGCATATGATTATAATGTGAAATATTAATCTTCTCAATTAACCGACTTATAGAGAGAGCTTAAATACTTCGAGTTCAATCTTATGCAAATTCATTGTATAGGATACCCCTACACACATGTCCCACAAGAACGATTTAGATTAAATCATTTATAACAATTACAAAGTGGATC
>NW_019268535.1:4023684-4092908 GCF_002738365.1 Cucurbita moschata
TATGAGCTAGTTTGGGAACGTTATTGACCTACCGATTATAAGCTCCAATGATGTAAAATTAATAATTGAACTATTTAATTAATCAATTTTCATTCATATAAACCTATAGTTGAACTTTTATGCACTGTATGACAAGTTGTATTCGTTGATATAATCCTTACAAACTAGTCGATTCTTCATGAGTTGTTCGTAATTTCAGCAGGGTCAAAAGTTCGTTTTACTCTTGTAATTAAATCTTTCTTCTCAAGTACCACTATTCTCTAATGAATAGCTTGTTTATGATCTAGTCATAAATCAAGTTCCTCTCGGACAATTAAGAGGGCGGGTCCAATTGTTCAAGTCTTGAAATCAGTATTTAAGAAAACAGTTCATCTCCTTTTCTTATATGAAAAGAAATAAACTTCATCTCGTGATATCAAGTTCCTAATGTGGTTGCCATATTGAATCGACTACAAAATTCATTCTCACCCATGCAAATCCAAAGATAAGCCCTCTCAGGCATAAGTTATAACTCATTCAGATTAAGATTGAATCGCATATGATTATAATGTGAAATATTAATCTTCTCAATTAACCGACTTATAGAGAGAGCTTAAATACTTCGAGTTCAATCTTATGCAAATTCATTGTATAGGATACCCCTACACACATGTCCCACAAGAACGATTTAGATTAAATCATTTATAACAATTACAAAGTGGATCATATCAACCGTGTTTCCAAAACAAGACACCCAACTTTATACATATACTATAGACTATTATTACTTGAACATAATCTTCTTAGATGTCAACCACATACTATTCAAGATTACATTAATAACCTTGGATTTTCATACTATAGATAATATGAAATTACAAATAATAATAAAAAAAAATATTAAAAATTAAGTAATTAATTATGAGACTTTAAGTTATAAATCCCAAATATTTTGTCGTCTAACCTCCTCATTTAAGTTTCTCACTTATTTTTCTTTCTTTTTTTGGTCGGGTTACTTAGACCAAAAATTACTTGTAACATTAACCTTTATGACTTAAACCCTCCTAATTAATTATTTAATTTTTAATAATATATTTTATTATTTTAGTTGTAATTTAATATTATCTATTATATATAACATGCAAGGTTATTAATGTAATATTGAAAAATATGTAGTTGACATATGAGAGTATCATTGTAACACTAGAGTACCAATGAGGTATTTAACCCTCGTTTTTTTTCTTTAAAGTCAAAATTTCGGAATTATATTGAGAGTCTTAAAAGTCTAATTTTAAGATAACTTAAAAGAAAAAATGCTTAGAAATTTGGGGAACTCAAGAAAAATATGAAATAAAATATTGAAAAATTAGAAAAAAAATCCGTCAAAGTCAACCTCAAAAGGATAAAATGGTCATTTGTACCCACCTTGTCTAATTAGGGGTCTGTTGGGACCCTAATGACGAGTTAATGGAGAGGAAAAAGAGAGAAGAAGAAAAAGTGAAAATCCTATTCAATAAATCACTCAATTTCGTCAAGAATCGAAGAAGAACCGAAGGTATGGATTTTTTGTTTTTGAACTTAGTTTTTTTTTCTTAGACTTTTGTTATGATTTTTAAGTATGTTGGTCTTAGTTGAATTTCACACAAGATTCATGAAGTAAGCTGAAGTTGATTGAGATCGAAAAACAATGTTCCGACCAACATCAAGTATTTCTTGCCCGTGATTAACTAAAAATTATGAGAAAAATATCTTGGATTAAAAGTTTACAACTTTCATGAAAAAAAAGCTAATTGGAGACACACCTGAGAAAAGCTAAGATTAGAAGGAAATAGGTTGAATTAAAAAATTGAAGTATCTAGAAAATTGCATTTGTAGGTGAAAACTAAAGGGACATGTGTCACTCTAGTAAAAGGCCAATAGTTTGGACGAGAAACTGTAAAGTGTCGAAAGGAGAGAGGACCACCCATCAATCATGTAACGACCCTAAATTCTACTTTCTCAGGGTTATTACTAACGTCTCATGCTCAACTACGCTCAATTACTATGTAGAATATAATTCTTAAAGGAAACATCATTTATAGCATAAAATGTCGAAAACATTACAAGCATCTTCATCTCTGGAAAACACTGTCATGGTCTTACATGTCGAAAGGAGAGAGGGTCACCCATCAATCATGTAACGACCCTAAATTTCTACTTACTTAGAGTCGCTACTAACGTCTCATACTCATATACTATGCGGAATATATCTCGTAAAGAAAACATCATTTATAGCATAAAATGTCGAAAACATTAAAAACATCTTCATCTTTGGAAAACACCGCCATGGTCTTACGTGTTTCAGACGAAAAATTTAAAGATAAAAACAAATACAAAATAATTTAAAATCATGAAAGGTAAGAAAACCTATTATAACTTAAGACTAGGTATTTAAATATACATCTACTCAATCCCGTGTCATGGTCTTTGCTCGTGATGCCGCCGTCATTCGTACATGGGCGTCTTACCTTTACCTGAAAAATGACGTGGCACATAACCTGAATATTTCGAAGAATACTCAGAAATGACCCCATATAGGGATCATGCTAAATGCAATCACTAGACCTATCTCTATCTTATACTAGGTAAAAACATTTTCATCTCTGAAAAACACCATCATGTTCTTACGTGTCGAAAGGAGAAAGGGTCACCCATCAATCATGTAACGAAAACAACCTATTCTAACCTAAGACTAAGAATTATATGCATCTACTCCTGATGTCGTAGTCATTCGTACATGGGCGCCTTGCAAAATGCAATCACGGGACGCATCTACTCCTGATGTCGCAGTCATTCGTACATGGGCGCCTTGCAAAATGCAATCACGGGACGCATCTACTTCTGATGTCGTAGTCATTCGTACATGGGCGCCTTGCAAAATGCAATCACAAGTGAAGATATATGTTCTCCAAATGTGTTTGAAATGATGTTGACCACAATCAGAGTCGAACCCACAACTTTTTTATCCGAAGTCAAACACGCTAATCCACTGCGCTATGCGGTCAATTTTGAAAGTTTAAGCATATACTTTAATATAAATATATATTTTTATACTTTTACGTTGAAATTCCCACTTATCATACCGTGGTGGAAAGTATGGGGGCCTAATGCATAATGTATGTTCACGTGCATTGAGATACTTCCTTATTATGATGAGTATAGACGCGTACACCATGACAATGATTGTTATCATCATGTTTTCCTTAATGCTACGACGGTCGCTATTCTCTACGAGTGTGCAGCAAAAGTTCGTCAGCAAGTGCTAGCCCGACCAGCTGGCCCAGGGGGCGTGTGTAATACCCACTGGGATAAAAGTAAAATAAATAATAATAATAATAAAAGCGTGTGGCAGATGCGATTGTACCCATCCACCGTCGAAAATCGCAGGCAGCAAAAGACAGCTCGAGTAGCCCATTTTCAAGGACTTTTCGAGAGCAGAAGAAGAGGGATTGAGAGACATCGGAAATGGAGGAGGAGACCACGAACTCTCAGAGACCAACCGTTGGAAGTACTCGTTGCAAGTTCACATCAGCCAGAAACTTTGCGATTGAGACCCACAAGCGCCCTCTAATCGATTAGGGGAAAAGTTTAAGGATACCTACTGCCGAGGCTTGAAGTTTGAGGTTAGTGGAGACAGAGAGTCGAAAGGGGCGGAAGGAAATGGAGAATTGAGCCATCACTTGGATCTACGAGATTTGAGGAGGATTGTGGGCGTCGAAAACGAATCAGAGTGAGAGGCGACGGCGAGCGAGCAGAGGTGAGCGAAAGAGAAAGGGGGTCGGGGGAAAACAAGGGTTTCGCGTCCTGTGCGGTCCAACACCTTGCATGGCCCAGCGCAGGAATGCACAACGTGTGGCCACCGCAGGCCTCCGCTCGCATGGCCCGGCATAGGGATGCGCTACGCGTGGCCCAGCGCGGGCTTGCACCTCGCGTGGCCCAGCAGGGCTTGCATGCGGCCAATGCAGGTGCGCTCCCCCTGCCTGGCTCACCACGGGTGCGCGAACCGGTGAGTAGTCGGTGCGACTTAAGCAGCGGTCCAGCCGACCCGACCAGACTTAATTGGGCTAGTTTGGCCCTTTTGATTAATTTGCCTGCTTTAACTCAGATCTTGGCATCATTTTCATGGTATTCCTCATTTTGCACAATGTATGAATTATCTGAGGAGTTTGGCAAATTTTGGAACCCTCCAAGGACTTAAAACTACACAAAAAGTGTCACGCTTTTCAGGTAAATGGCACCTCGAAACCTTGAATTTAATTATTCTTATAGTATGCATGAAAGTATGATATGAGAAGTATTTTTTATAAGTTTGACCATAGAATGAGTTGAGATGACACATGTTGAATGTGATTATGTATGTTTACTGAAACATTACTGAAATGCGTACGCACTACCTATGAATTGAGATTCATGACTGGCTTTCCATGATTAGATCATTGTGTTATTCCTCCGTCACAAATGTTATAGTATTAGCAGATATCTGAGAATGACTAGGGGTTCGCCAACTAACCCCTAGTCGTAAACTTGACTCGATTGTCAGGGGTCCACGTAACTATATTACTGGCCATTTTATTGTTGATGGTATCGTGTGGGGACTTATACGAAATTTGCTAGTTAATTTTTTATCAGTGAACCTGTGACGAGTGATAGGGGTCCACATTTGTACATTAGAGTTGGTCGAGATTTATTGCTCATGCATATGAGTTAGGTGTTCTCCGGAGATAATTAGGGGTTCGCCAACTAACTCCTAATCGTAAACCTGATTCGATTGTCAGGGGTTCACGTAACTATAGAACTAGCCATTTTATTGTTGATGTTACCTTGTGGGGACTTATAGAAAGATTACCAGTTTATTTTCTATTAGTGACGTGTCATGAGTTAGTGGTTATCCGAGGACGATTAGGGATTTGCCAACTAACCCCTAATCATAAAACCTGACTCGATTGTCAGGGGTCCACGTAACTATAGAACTGGTCATTTTATTGTTGATGGTTCCTTGTGGGGACTTACAGGATGTTTGCCAGTTAATTTTCTATTAGTGAACCTATCACGAGTGATAGGGGTCCACGTTGATACATTATAGTGGTTATCTGGGGACGATTAGGGGTTCACCAACTAATCTTTAATCGGAAACCTGACTCGATTGTCATGGGTACGCATAACTATAGAACTATAGAACTAAGGGCCACTAAAAAGTTGACTACTTACTAATGACAACTATACAATTCGGGAAAATAATGTTTGTACCCTTCCAATAGAAGCAAATTAGATAATGGTTTAAGTTTTAATCGATCATATAGTGGAAATCAAAACCGCTTAAAATGGATGTTGAAATAATTCAAAGACATTATGGATTTGAGAGTTCTATTTAGAAGAGAGGATAATCAAAAGTTAATAGCATATACGGACATGATTATGCTAGAGATATAGATTATAGATTATAAATTATAGGAGAAGTACTTTTTAGTTGTGTACCCACTCCATGAAAGAATTGTGTCTTGATAAAAAAAAAAAAAAAAAACATGTAGTTTCTTTGTCCAATTTAAGATCCTAGAAAAAAAAAACATGTAGCAAAAATCCTTAAAACATGTAGGGAAGGGAAAAGCTAGGTCATTTTCAAGAGTATTGTGATATTAGTTTAAGACTACAATGGGAGTCTAACCCACGATCGTCCGCTAATTCCTTGCGCTATGTGGTCATTTTTTAAAAGTTTAAGTCTATGCTTTAATATAAATATATATTTTTATATTTTTACTTTTGAATTTCCACTTATCATACTGTGAAGGAAAGTATGGGGACTTGATGTATAAATGTGTGTTCACGTGCATCGAGATACTTCTCTATTATGATGAGTACAAACGTGTACACCATGAGACTAATTGTTACCATCATGTTTGCTATAATGCTACGACGTCCGTTATTCCCTTTGCGTGTGCAGCAACAGTCCGTCAGCGAGTACTAGCCCGACTAGCAGGTCTAGGAGGTGTGCGAGCCCGTCTAATGAGCACACATTCACACGTGTGGGCCATATGTAGAGAAGTATTACACATCTAATTTAGCCCGAACTAGAAAGTTGCCTAAGAGAATGAAATGATGTTTTAAATGATAGGTCCCACCATATTGCATGTGACTGCATTTCATAACCCTAATAGTTGGGTCACTTAAAACTAATTCTTAAAATACTTAAGTGATGTGCTACTCTTAAATTTCAGGTAAATGTAGTAACCTCTATACAAATGATAACCTCTATACTAATGATAGTAGCGTCACGTTGAAGACTATAGAACTTGTAGTAGGATAAATTACATTTTATTTATTTTGTAGTCCTTAAGTTAGATTAGGTCATCGTTTTAATCCTTTTTTGTTTTATTTAAATTTCACATTGTTTTATTTTAAGATTTTATTGCGAAGGTTTAATATATATTCACGCGCTTATCCACTGCGGCATATACTTCAATATAAATATATATTTTATGAAATTTACTTGTTTTTTTTCTTCTTTTTTTTTTTTTATCTCTAATTTAGTTTAAATTATTATTATTATTATTTTTTTCGTCGTCCTAACTCAATTAAAAAGGTTTACATTTAGTAGCATTCTTAATCACTCCTTTGATCTTTTCTTTTTGTCCAAGGGAATATTCTTACACTATATTCCATCCATTTCAACTTTGTAGGAACATTTTCTACTCCAAAATATTTTCCAAGTGACTTTTTTTTTTACAATTCTATCCTTTATAAACTTTTTTCATTCAAGATATTATTTTTTTCATTCATGATGAGTATGGATGCGTACATTATGATGATAATGGTGATTATATCTCGCATGATACTCGAAGGTTTGCTGACCTCCAGATGTCTGGCTATGGACAACTAGCCCGGCTATGATGGGTCTAGGGGGCATGTGAACCGTCTGAGGACTCACGCTCGCAAAGTGTATGTCATGTGTAGGAAAGTACTACACATCCAATTTTATTCGGATTGGAGGCCACCCTTATGATGGTTTTAGCAATAGGTACTTAAGCATGAGTTGCATGTGTTTTCAATCCCTGACCCTAATATTGGGGCACTAGTATTTCTTAAAATACTCAAGCCGTGTGCTAGTTTTATTTCTGGTAAAGGTAAGACACCCCTGTACGGCTGATGACAACATTATAAGTAAAGACCATGAAACATGCGTAAGATAGTGGTATTTTATTTCTTAGACTTTAAGTTAGAACAAGGCGTTTTTACTTGTAATTTTTATTTATTTTATTTAGTATTTGGTTATATTGTTAAAGATGTTTTTGAACATATAAGTTTATGCAGTGTTTATGATGAAGTTTTAAATGTTTATTTCTGCATAAGAGAGTATGTTATGATGACGGTAGTGACTTTAAGTTTGTAGAAATCTACAATTGTTACCTTTGGTAGCAAAGCTCGAGGTTATAGATTCTTTAGACTAGCTTACGAGATAGGCTTGACATGTTTATTGGTCCCACCATTGATGCCCATCAGCGTCAGATATGTCATTCGTAAGATAAGAAAAGGAAATATCGTTGACTGCGTACGTTGTTACTGCTTGGTCATTATCAAATATAACTCATGATCGAATTTTGACACCATTGGCTGTATTATAGTTGACTACATTATTGTTGACACAGTTCTATATTTGTTATAATATAGAGTATGATATGATTTACGTTGCATGGATATGAATGTTAATTGATGTATTGATAGTGTTTAAGGTTTTCCAACATCAGTGTCTACATGAATGTTCATTGATTTCAATGAAGCACCTGAGTCACGAACATACTAAATGGATTTTATTGCTCATAAAATTTTAGGAGAAGGCTCAATATGACATGATAAAGTTTTATATGGAATTTGATGATCATTAGATTATGACAAGGGGCTAAACCAAGGGTAGGTGTAAAATGACTAAAATGCCCTATAATTATGTATCATTGGCTTATGAACAAAGTGCGCCCTAAATGACATTTAATTTAATGAGGAGCCTTATGTCATGGTTAAAGGGATCATACAAAGTTACAAGGTCATTCGAATATGTTGAGGATTTAAACGAAGATTTTGGGTGATCAATGAACGAAATATTCCTAGAAGAATTTTAAGATGTCTTCAAGAGCTTAAAAGACTAAAAATACTACGAAAATTTATGAGACTCATTTAAAAAGTATGTAACTACTCCTGAAGCCACTTGGTAAGAATAAAAATAAGATTTTTATTAATACTAAGTGACACGATGCTTAGGAAAGATTTATGTATGCACACAAATGTTTATCTCTCATATGAATTAGAGTTTATTTGTTAAGAATTTTTTATTACTTATACTTCAAGACTTAACAAAAAAAACTCTTGAACGAGAACCTAAGATCTCCTAAAGACCACCCGATCAATAGTATAACATGGTCTTAGGACAATGACTACGTCACAAGTAATGCATGAAGCCTTGAGTGTAGGTAAAGTCTTGGACATATATAGGAAAGTACTACACATCCAATTTTTTCTAGACTAGAGGCCACCTCTATGATGGTTTTAACGATAGATCCCTGATCATGAGTTACATATGTTTGCATTCCCTTACCCTAATAGTATCCCTTACTGAGTATTTCTTAAAGTACTCAAGTAGTGTTCTACTTCTATTTCAAGTAAAGGCAAGACATCCCTATGCATGACACATGCATAAAATAGTGGTATTTCATATCTTAGACTTTAGGTTAGCATAAAATAATGCATAAAATAAATCTAAGCTCGTTACACTTTAGGCATAAATCTCAACCATCGAAATACAATACACAATAGGGATGTTTAAAAAAATAGATGACTACGAAAATTCAATCAACCCACAGTACAGCTTGAGTTGAATATACATCAAAATAGAATTGTAACAATTTGGATTGGGTAAATAGAATTATAACGGTTTGGATTGGGTACACTATTTATTAAGAATTGTTTTAGTTGACATTTTTTAAACGATAAATAGTAGTATGCGAATATGCCATTTGCTATACAAAAACGTTAAAAAAAAAAAAAATGGTATACAAAATGTTGTTGCCTAAGATTGGGCTAAGGACCTTTGGTGTGTAAAACTAACATGATAACCACTTCACCACGACAACCGAACTTTCTTAATAAAAAAAATACTTAAGAATTATAAATTTTAATATTTGAAAAATAGTCTTAGAACCTCGAAAGGTTTATCAATATTCTTTACGTGAAAAAAAAAAAAATCTTTAAATTTTTAACAATAAAACAAAACCTTTAATACAAGAATAATATTTGAAAAATAGTCTTAGAACCACGAAAGGTTTATCAACATTCTTTACGTGGAAAAAAAAATAATAAATCTTTAAATTTTTAACCATAAAACAAAATCTTTAATACAAGAATACCATTCAACTTTCAAATATTTCATTAATACTCTTAGTTTTTTGATGGACTCATAAAGTATTAGGTTGACTACAATGGGAGTCAAACCCATGAACCTTCTAATCCAAAGTCAGACGTGCTAATCCACTACGCTATATAGTCATTTTTGAAAATGTACCAACATAAGTTATTTCGAATTCGTTCTCACTTGTGTCGAACGGGTTGAAAATATAATGATAAGTCATTTATGTTGAGCGGTAGGTATCAAGTTGGACTACGGGTCGTTGGATTGCTTCTCGAGCATGCGGCTCAAATATGGTCTAGGTCGTTGATTTGGGTTAGTCGCGGCATCGCGTGGCAATGCTCAAAGTAAGCCACACTTTTCCACTGCTTGCCTAACACATGTCCATCCAGTTGCTAGACGCGTTTCTCCTCTTTCTAGTCGTCGGGTGTTCGTCGCCAATTGCCTGAAACCCATTTTTTTAAGATTCCGATCAAAATGGCATATCAACCTTTATTTATTTATTTTTTGTATCTTCCAATTTGTAACTTGAATTAACTCAATTCCTTTCAGGAAATTCAAGTCCTCAAGTCCACCTATACAGATATATTTTTCTTGCATTTTTTCAGTACTCACAATGACTAATAAATGAGTTCAAAAATCAGAAAAACTAAGTTTCTTGACGAAGTTTGAGATTCTTGATTTCAATTTTCGACACGATTTTTGGCTGAATTTCCTCCCAAAACATGCAAGAATCCTTACCTAAAGTACTGTAGTTTATTATTATTTCCTAAACTATTAAAAAAACGCATGGATCTATGGCAAAATCTTGAAGCAAAAGAGGTCACGAACTTACCTAGCGTTCTTGCCTATTTCTTGATGAAAACGAACGATCCAAAAACAAAAACATTAACTATTAGATCAACAATACTACGATGTTCAGAATTGAGCGTTATACCCTCCTTTCTCTTCTTCTTTTTCTTTAAAACTTGAACTCTTCGCCTTTTCTCTTTTTCTCTCCTTTTTTTTTTCTTTTCTTTTCATTTACTTGCAATCCCCTCCAAATGGTGTGTGGGGCAAAATTACCTTTTTATCTCTAGTTGACTTCGATAAGAATTTTTCATTAAATCACCATTTTTTTAAATTTTCCTAAGCTCCTTAAGGTGTCTCGAACATTTTTACTTCTACACCGGTTTGAAAATCATGCTCTAAGGCTTCCAATAAAATCTAGGATCCCGTAAAAGTTAGGAGGAAGCTTGTCATAAAGAAGGGTGAGTTTGTACCTGTTGGGATTGAGGTGTTACAAATTTCTCCTCCTTAGGAACTTTCGTCAACAAAATTGGCTATTCCTGAACAAATTCGGGGTAAGACATCCTAATGTCATCCTCACATTCCCAAGTAGCTTTGCTATCCAGATGGTTACCCCACAAGACTTTGACGAGGGGAATCTCCTTGTTTCGCAATCGTTTGACATCTCAAGTTAAAATTTGGATTAGGGCCTCTTCGTATAATAGATCCTCTTGAAGCGGGAGCGTTTCGTACTCAATGATGTGGGTGGGGTTCGGTGTGTATTTCCTTAACATGGATACATGGAAAACATTGTGAACGGCAGCAAGAGTGGGTGGCAACGCTAACCTGTATGCCACAACACCAATCCTCTCAAGGATCTCGAAGGGACCTATGAATTTGGTGTTAGGATCGCACAACAATGCACACACTCAATCTAGATAAACACAAAGAACAGGATAGAGAAAATGTAAGAGAACTCTGGCTCAAGGATTTATATTGATGCCAATTTTGAAGGATTTATATTGATGCCAATTTTGTCCTAAATAGGTTTACATTTGGTAGCATTCTTTCCTTTTGTCAAAGGGAATATTCTTACACTATATTCCATCCATTTCAACTTATCCATTCATTTCAACTTTGTAGGAACAGTTTCTTACTCCAAAATATTTCAAGGGAATTTTTCTTACAATTCTATCCTTTTTTTAAAAAAATTAATTCATGATGTTATTACTTTTTTTCATTCATGATGAGTACAAACGTGTACACTATAATGGTCATGATGATGATGATCATGTCTCGCATGATACTCGAAGGTTTTCTAACCTCCGGACGTCCGACTACGGACAATTAGCTCGACTATGATGGGTCCAAGGGAAATGTGAACCGCCTGGAGACTCAAGCTCGCAAATGTGAGTTGTGTGTAGGAAAGTACTACACATCCAACTTTATTCGGATTAGAGGCCACCCATATGATGATTTTAACGATAGGTCCATTAGCATGAGCTGCATGTGTTTTGAATCCCAAACCCTAATATTGGGATCACTTGTTGAGTATTTCTTAAAATAGTCAAGTCGTGTGCTACTTCTATTTTTTTCTGGTAAAGTTAAGGCACCCCTGTACGGCTAACAACGACATCACAAGTAAAGACCATGGAACATGCATAAGATAGTAGTATTTCATTTCTTAGACTTTAAGTTAGTATAGAGCATTTTTACTTTTAATGTTTATTTATTTTATTTAGTATTTGATTATGTTGATAAAGATGTTTTTGAACATATAAGTTTATGGCAGTGTTTAAGATGAAGTTTGAAATGTTATTTCTGCATAAGAGAGTATGTTATGTAGTGACTTTAAGTTTGTAGAAATTGTTAAGGATAGTTGACCGTTCATTACAAGACAAATATCTAGATATTTGCCTTACATTACGGCTTGCCATATTTGTCATTTTATTAAAGGCAAATATATTGTATTCATTTATTATTCTTTCTTTTTATTACTATTTCCATATTATTTGTAATTTACCATATTTTTGTATTTTGTAAATGATTATAAATAAGAGAACTCTCACTACGATTTAGGTGTGGTGGATTCAGCAAGCATTTACGTGGTATCAAAGCCCTTTTGGTTTAACAACCCGGATCCTTTCTTCTCTATGGCTTTCGAATCTTCTTATCATCTTCTTCCTTTCAATACTCTAATCCATATGATCTCCATCAAACTTTCTTCCTCCAATTATCTTCTTTGGAAAAGCCAACTTCTCCGTCTCCTTGAGAGTCAAGACATGCTGGGCTATGTTGATGGAACTATGGTTCCACCACCTCGCTTTGAACCAGAAACCTCCTTAACACTCAACCCCAAATATTTGGCATGGAGAGTAGCCGATCAATGACTTCTATGTCTCCTACTCTCCTGTAAAGACCGGGCTGACTCGATGACTCTAAAAAGACGGGTAAATTTTTCAACAAAATAAAACAACCAAAACTTAAAACATATCAAACAAAATAAAGTTTATACAAAGTATTTTAAAACACAACACAACAGTTAAAACACAAGTTAAGGGACGACACAAAAGGGTACAAGGACGACGGTGAGGTTTGTCTATGGCACTTGCTCTAGAGTCCGCTCCCACCTCGACCAGCTCCTTATTTCCTGAAAAAAAAAATGAAGAATAAGGAATGAGTACAAGACTCAGTAAGCAGCCTACTTGTAGACTCTTAATTGTGTCCTTGATATGCTAGGGTACCACACTTTGTGTTTTCTTTCTCTTGTTCTTGTTCTTGTCGTAAGTTCTTGTTATGTTTCTTAATTCGTTCTCCAAGACACTCCCCTTAAGATTTACGGTACTAGACATAAACTTGTCAACTTGTGTCCGAGGCTTCATACGTTCTAAGCGACACAGTCTTAATACCTACGCTCAAGGCTTCTTATGTTCCAAGCAGCGTAGTCTAAGTCATACACATGACGTACCATGGGAGGTCTGAGGAGATTCTTAATTCATGGCTAGGGTAATTTACTCTCTTCTTGCTCCATCGTGGCCATAGGTTCTCCGCATGATAGACCATAAAGGTCACGTGATCGATACATGCATGAACATGGCATAGACC
Organism: Cucurbita moschata; assembly: GCF_002738365.1. Lineage (NCBI taxonomy): Eukaryota > Viridiplantae > Streptophyta > Magnoliopsida > Cucurbitales > Cucurbitaceae > Cucurbita > Cucurbita moschata. The sequence continues at coordinate 4,036,964 of NW_019268535.1, forward strand.
ATAAAGGTCACATAATCTAACATAAACCATATAGGTCGCGTGATCGGTGCATACATGAACATGGCATCTTGCAAATCATAGCATGGCACAGGGCATCTCATCTAAGTGAGGGGAATGAGGCCAGACATGACATCCTACAAAGGAAACACGGCGCAAGGCATCCCATCTAGAAGAGGAAAAAGGCCTCCTTAGAAAGCACCGCATGGTGGGAGTTATGGGCCACAATTAGACATGCTTAGAGTAATACCTAGCATTCTTGAATTTTGAGTCTTGAGAACTTTGGTCCCTTATGTTTGAGTGGTACCTAGCATTCTTCTTGTCTGGGTGGTTGTATAGCTTGTTCTTGATTCTTAATCTTATAAGTTTATGAGATTCTTATTTTCTTGAGGCGTAAGTTGTTATATACATTCGTGATCATATGAACCCATTGTAATAACTAGCATGAGTTATTCTAGAAGGTCATAAGTTCATAATAGGCTACTTAGAGGGTTCTAGAAGGGTCTTGAATCTTGACATGTTTTCTTTAGGCGTTTCCTTTAGTTCCATCTTGGCTTATGTTCCAAACTTGCTTCAACCAACTTGAAATCTTGAGGTTACCCTCGTGTCATATAAAATAGACCTTATAGGACATGGTTGGTGATTTGGAGCATATTTAGACCTTGAGTTAGGATATGAATTCTTGTTTCATTTCCAGAGAGGTTGTCATGTCATATATCGTGTTTTAGTCCTGAAAACACTTTCAAAGTAACCCTCAGTTTTCTCCCCATGAGTGCATAGGTGACATTATCACAAACGTGGCATCCTACTAGCATATCGTGTTGCAGGACATCTCATTTAGGTGAGGAAAATAATAAGTCCATCATGACAACCTGCTCGTGGTACATATAGCAGGGCATCTCACCTAAAGAGGAATAGGAATCTCGTGGTACACATCGTGATGGGAGATAATGGTTACTCCAGGCATGAATCCTAGCAACTTGTTAAGCATACCATCTACATTAACCTAGGTGTTTCCTTATATTCTTGGAGATCCTAGGTTTATGCATAACGTCTTGGGTCAAGCTTGGAACTTAAAGTCCTTCTTAGGAATAGCCTAACGTAACCTTGTGCACTTAGAATCTTGTTAGCAATCAAGGGTACCTAGGAGGTAAAGTCATGTGGATCGTGATGTACATTTTTCTCCATATCTTGGTTTCTCTATCTAACGTTTCCCAATGACTCCCAAACTTTATTACCTTATACAGCATCATAAGATAAGGACTCATACAACATTTCATAATTTTGGGAGGTCATTTAGGACTTAACCCGTAGGTAGTCTTCCTTAGGGGCATTATGGTCATTTTACCTCTAATTCTTGGTTTTTGCTACTTAACGAGTTCCAGTGGCTTTCAAACTTCACCACCTCATCAATCATCATACAATAAGATCTACTATAGAGTTTCATAGCATTTGCGGTCATCTAGGTCATGAACCGTAGGTTGATATCCTTAAGAGCATTATAGTCATTTTGCCCGTGTCTTGGTTTACCGACTTATCCTTATCCATTGACCACTAAATTTCACACATAACCTAAACATGCTATAATACGCTCATAATTAAAATTTCATTGGCATCAGGGCTCATTTAGTGGATTATTATAATGTTCCTTAAATCCCGAGCAATTTGGTCGGTTCAGGGCCTTAACTTATGGTTCTTTGAGTTTTTCTTTCATAGATCCTTGTGTAATACTTGGTTTAGAGTTCATATGAAAATCCAAGCGATTCCTACAAGTATTTCTTAAGAAAAGTCCAAGTTGGCTACTTTCCTCATCGTCGATGTTTGGGACCTCTATTCTTGAGCTTCCAGTATTCGAATTACTTCACATTTTCTTCCATAGACTCCTCATTGTGTCTAGTTTCTGGAACCATAAGGTTTGTCATGAGAACCGGCCTGGAAGGGGGCTAAAATTGAGAAACACTGAGGGAAGGTCAGATTTTGGGCTGACTTGGCCGGTTCAACTGAATCGGCCACGTCATCGTCTTCTTCCTCTGGACAGGAAGAAGACGCGCACGTCCTTTGCGCCACCGTCTGAAAGTGGCCTTCCACAGCCCCGATATCTTCGTTTAGCCCCTCGATTTCTTCATGAAATTTAACGATGATATTACAAGGAAGAGCTTGGGATTAATTTCATACCTTTTCGTGGATCATAGCTAAGATATTAGCCTCCAAAATTCGTCCAAAATCATTTTCCTCGCCGGAGCTAAAATAGGAGATTTCTTATCGGGTAGCTGATTCTAGGGGTTTTCGAGGCCCGATTTCTTCATGGAACCTCTTCCATATCCTTTTCTCATGCTATAGGAATTGGTTTGGAGGAACATCTTTGAGTGTGGGTCCTTAATTTCGAGAAATTATTCTCGGTATGCAAACTCACCCGAAACGACGAATTTCCGATCTCTTGGGTATCTTGTTCTACGACGTTTCAGCTCTCGATAATCTTGTTTGGAAACTATAGGAATAAGTTTGAGGAGGAATGGTGGAGAATTGCTCTCGAATTTGGAAGAAACCCGAGTAGGAGACCCACAATCTAAACGCTCATAACTCTCGAATGGGTGCTCGACCTTGCTCGAGTCTTGTTCCATATTCTTGCCCTTACTTCAGACTTTATAGGCGGAGCTTAAACCGACATTGAAAGCTCCAGAATCGTCGTGAATTGACGGTTGAATTTTCTGAAAACTCTGCCGGAAATATCTACTTCGGTCAGAGCCTCACCGACTTTGGTTTTGCATAATAGCCGTTGGATGTGATGATCTGTCCATCTTCTAGATAATATCCAAATTTGGGGAAGATCCAATGGCTGGGATTTGAGTTTCGTGAGATATTTCTCAGATGGTCACTGTAGATGCTCTATTTCTGATCAGAGGGGTTTTTTCGTAATTATACATTCTTCCGGGGGTATTTGGGTCATTTGCCGCTTTCCAAATATTTTAATATTATTTTTCCTAAAAAATCCATAATTTTTCTAAAAATCCTTCATCGCATGTTGGTCATTTTTTCCTTTTTGAGCATCTCAAAATTCCTTCTAATAAGCAACTAAAAATTCGGGAATGTCCTTAATAATTAGAGAAAATGACCTTTTTGCCCTTTTCACTTACTTTTACTTTCTAATCCTTTTTCCATAGGTCTTAAACTCCTTAACATTACTTGTTAGGGTATAAGAATGACTTGCTTGAGATCATCATTCTTACTTAATCCTTTAATTCCTCCCCTTTTTGATCATTTGGGTCTTACATGGGCGGCTTATTCTTGTTGGATCTAATTCCTTTCATTTTTGGGGTGTTACATCTCCTCTCACTAAGGAAGCCATGACTGTTGTCGTTGGTCTCTCTACTGCACGTGAGTTTGGCTTGCGTTGGAAACTACATTCAGCCATCAGTCGAAAACTCGTGAACTAAGACTCAAGGATGACTTGCAGTTGATGAAACGTGGCACCAAACCTGTTGTTGAGTATGTCCGTGTCTTCAAACAAAATTGTGACCAACTTCATGCCATTGGCAGACCCGTCGAGGACATTGATAAAGTGCACTGGTTCCTTCGTGGACTCGACACCGAATTTTTAGCTTTTTCTACTGCTCAAATGGCTCTCACCCCTATCCCCTGTTTTGCAGATTTAGTCTCTAAAGCTAAAAGTTTTGAGTTGTTCCAGCGCTCCCTTGAGTCCTCTGACTCCACTCCTATAGCATTCACAGCCACTAATCGTGGTCGCACTCATGGAAGCCACCCTGCTTCCTTTAGCAACTAGCGAGGTCGCTCTTATTCTCACAAAAAACAACTCTTCTAGTCGAGGACGAACCCACTCAGGTCAGGGTCGTCGACCACCTCACTACCAAATATGCCGCAAAGAGGGCCATTATGCTGACCGCTTCAACCAACGGTATGTTCGACATGATTCTTCTCATGCTCACCTTGCTGAAGCCTTTAACACGTCATGTTCTATTGCTGGACCTGATGCTGCTGATTGGTTTCTGGACACAAGGGCTTCGACCCATATGACTGCCGACCCATTTATTCTGGATCAGTCTAAAAATTACATGGGTAAGGACTCTGTGATCGTAGAAAACGGTGCATCCCTACCCATTACCCACACCGGTACTCTTTCTCCTATTCAAAATATTCACTTATTAGATATCTTGGTTGTCCCTCACTTCACTAAAAATCTTCTTTGCATAAGTAAATTAACGTCTGATTTTCCTCTCTCCGTTACATTTACTAATAATCTTATTACTATCCAGAATCGTCAAACAGGAAGGGTGGTGGCAACCGGTAAAAGAGATGGAGGGCTATATGTGCTGGAGCGCGGCAACTCTGCTTTTATTTCAGCCCTTAGAAACAAATCTTTACGTGCTTCATATGATTTATGGCATGCTCGTCTGGGTCATGTGAATCATTATGTTATTTCTTTTTTAAATAGAAAAGGTCATCTTTCTCTTATTTCTTTATTGCCTTCTCCATCATTATGTAATACTTGTCAGCTTGCGAAAAGTCATCGATTTTCTTATTCCCGCAATGAACGTAGGTCGTCTCATGTGTTAGATCTTATTCATTGTGATCTTTGGGGTCCTTCTCCCGTCAAATCAAATTCGGGTTTTCTTTATTATGTTATTTTTATTGATGATTATTCTCGATTCACTTGGCTTTACCCTTTAAAATTTAAATATGATTTTTTTGATATTTTTCTTCAATTTCAAAAATTTGTGGAAAATCAATATTCTCCTCGTATCAAGGTATTTCAAAGCGATGGTGGTACCAAATTTACTAGTACTTGTTTCAAAACCAATTTATATAATTCTGGCATCCACCATCAACTCTCTTGTTCATATACATTTGCTCAAAATGATCGTGCTGAGAAAAATCATCGTCATGTGACTAAGACTAGCTTGGTCCTTCTCTTTCACTCTCATCTTTCTCCTCGTTTTTGGGTTGACGCCTTCAGCACTGCAGCTTATATTATCAACCGGTTGTCTACTCCACTTCTTGGAGGTAAGTCACCCTTTGAACTCCTTTATGGCTACACTTCACATCATGATAATTTTCATCCCTTTGGTTGTCGTGTTTATCCTTATTTGTATGATTATATGCCAAACAAGCTTTCTCCCCGTAGCATTCATTGTATTTTTTTGGGTTATAGTTCTGCTCATAAAGGGTTCCACTGTCTTGATCCCGCCACCACTAAGCTATATATCACCCGCCATGCTCAATTTGATGAAACTCACTTTCTTGCTATCCCTAGCTCCCAGTCCCAACCTCTTTCCTCTATTCCTATTTCAAATTTCTTGGAACCACATCTTTATCATATTGATTTATCCCTCCTACCACTTCATCACCGCACATTCCTCGATCCAGTTCATCCCCGTGTGATATTTGTTTTGACCTTGTGGATGAGTCTGTGCAGGTTGATACTTCTCTTGTAGGTTCCACTTTGCCACCCTCGACTTCTAATTCGACCTCTATTGAACCTACTGTTGATTTCTCTTCTTTGGGCACTCATCCTATGATCACACGAGTCAAAGCTAGTATATTCAAGACTCGTCATCCAGCAAATCTTGATATTTTGGGCTCATCTGGACTTCTTTCTGCTCTTCATGCATCCACTGAGCCAAAAGAATTCAAATCTGCAGCTAAGAATCCTGCTTAGGTGGCTGCCATGGATGAAGAAATTCGAGCGTTACAACAAAATGATACTTGGACTTTGGCTCCTCGCCCTGCCAACACCAACATCGTGGACTCTAAATGGGTGTTTCATATTAAATATTTGCTTGATGGATCTGTCGAGCGTTTCAAGGCTCGTCTTGTTGTGAAAGGTTATACTCAGGTTTCTGGTCTTGACTACACTGACACTTTCAGTCCGGTTGTGAAAGCTACCACTTTCCGTGTTGTGCTTTCTATTGCATTCACAAATAAATGGCCTCTTCGACAACTTGATTTCAAGAATGCTTTTCTCAATGGAACTCTTATTGAACGTGTTCATATGGAATAACCTCCTGGGTATATTGATCCTCGATTTCCCACTCATGTTTGTCTATTAAAGAAAGCCCTCTATGGCTTAAAGCAAGCTCCTCGCGTCTGGTTTCAGCGGTTTAGCTCATTTCTTCTCACACTTGGATTTTCTTGCAGTCGCGCCGACACGTCCCTTTTTGTCTTTCATCAGCAATCTAACCTTATCTATTTTCTTCTTTATGTTGATGACATTATTGTTACCGGCAACAACTCATCTCTTATTGACAGCTTTACTCGCAAACTTCATTGAGTTTGCTACCAAAGATTTGGGTTCTCTCAGTTACTTTCTTGGTCTTGAAGCTTCACCCACTCCTGATGGTCTCTTTATTAGTCAGTTAAAATATGCTCGAGATATTCTTACTCGTGCTCAGTTGCTCGATAGCAAACCAGTTCACACTTTCATGGTTGTTTCTCAACACTTGACTGCTGATGGTTCTCCTTTCTCTGGTCCTACTCTCTATAGATCTCTTGTTGGCGCCCTTCAGTACTTGACTATTACGCGTCCAGATATTGCCTATGCTGTCAATTCTGTTAGTCAATTCTTGCATGCCCTTATTGCAGATCACTTTCTTGCTGTCAAACGTATTCTTCGCTATGTCAAAGGAACACTCCACTTTGGTCTTACCTTTCGTCCATCCACTGTTCCTAGTACGCTAGTCGCTTATTCGGATGCTGACTGGGCTGATTGTCCCGATACTCGTCGTTCTACATTCAACTATTCTATTTATCTTGGTAACAATCTCGTTTCTTGGAGTGCCAAAAAGCAACCTACTATCTCACACTTCAACTGTGAATCTGAGTATCGTGCTCTTGCCACAACTACTGCTGAACTCCTTTGGGTTACGCATCTTTTGCATGACCTCAAGGTCTCTATTTCACAGCAGCCCTTACTCTTATGTGATAACAAAAGTGCTATTTTTTTAGCTCTAATCCCGTTTCTCACAAGCGGGCCAAACATGTTGAACTAGATTTTCATTTCCTTCGAGAACTTGTTATCGCAGGCAAACTTCACACACAATATGTACCCTCTCATTTCTAAGTTGCTGACATCTTCACAAAAAGTATTTCTCGACCTCTCTTTGAATTTTTTAGATCCAAGCTTCACGTTCGTTCAAATCCGACACTCAGCTTGCGGGGGGGGGGGGGNNGGGGGGGGGGGGGGGGGGGGTGTTAAGGATAGTTGACCGTTCATTATAAGGCAAATATCTTACATTACGGCTTACCATATTTGCCATTTTATTAAAGGTAAATATATTGTATTCATTTATTATTCTTTTCTTTTATTGTTATTTCCATATTATTTGTAATTTACCATATTTCTATATTCTGTAAATAATTATAAATAAGAGAACTCTCACCACCATTTAGGTGTGGTGGATTCAGCAAACATTTACAGAAATCTACAATCGTTACAGTTGGTATCCAAGCTCTAGGTTATAGATTCTTTAGGCTAGCCTATGAGATGGCTTGACATGTTTATTGGTCCCACCGTTGATGTCCGTCAGCATCAGATATGTCATTCGTAAGATAAGAAAAGGAAATATCGTTGATTGCATACGTTGTTACTGCTTGGTCATTATCAAATATAACTCATAATCGAATTTTGACACCATTGACTGTATTATAGTTGACTACATTATTGTTGACATAGTTCTATATTTATTATAATATAGAGTATGATATGATTTACGTTGCATGGATATAAATGTTAATTGATGTATTGATAGTGTTTATGGTTTTCTAATATTAGTGTTCACATGAATGTTCATTGATTTCAAGGAAGCGGCTGAGTCACAAACATACTAAATGGATTCTATTGCTCATAAAATTTTAGGAGAATGCTCAATATGACATGATAAAGTTTTGTATGGAATTTGATGATCGTTAGATTATGATAAGGGGCTAAACCAAGGGTAGGTGTAAAATGACTAAAATGCCCTATAATTTTAATATTTAAAAAATATCCCAAGTCTATCTATATTTTTTACGAAAAAGAAAGAAAAAAAAAAGTAAATCTTTAAATAAATCTTTAAATTTTTAAATATATATATAAATAAAAAATATACTTTTGTTGTCCCTAGGAGGAAACCTTTAATATAAGAATACCATTCAACTTTCAAATATTTCATATTAGTACAGTTAGTTTAAAAATAAATACCTTTGGATCACTTTCCTCTTCAATATTCTCGGTAACTCTCTCATTTACGAAGATTTCCCAACATGAATATAATAAAATTCAGCACTCAAATAGACTATTTATTTTCAATCTTATTCTATCCCAATTCAATATTTTTACAGAAATTGGATATTTGAGAATATTAATACTTTTGAACGTTCGTGAGTATTTTTAAGATAATATTAACAATTACGTCCATATACTTAAAGATACTTTTAAACTTTTCTTAAAAATAATTAAGGGTATTAATGAAATTTAGAAAGTTTAGAAGGAACATTTTTGAAATTTTCTTGGTATTTTTATCAACTTAACCAATATTACATTTATAGGAATTTATCATTTAATCACATAGAAAAAATTTGTTTGTGCAAAAGGGAATAATTTTATGGAGAACAAAAATTTCCTATAAGTGTTTAGCATTATTGGCTCAATGAAAACATGGTGGCGACCCAATGTAACTCGTGCTCGTGCTAATGTCTTCTTTTAAGAGCCACCTTTGTCGAGTTCCAAAAATATCCACCTTTGTCGAGTTCCAAAAAAATCATAGGAACACATGGTTCCCCAATGTAATGTGCTGACATGATAATTCAGCACCTTCAATGTACTAATATACTGTGCTATGCAGTCATTTTTAAAAGTGTATTGACATAAGTTATTTCGAATTCGTTCTCACTAGTGTTGAACGGGTCAAAAATATAATGATAAGTCATTTATGTCGAGCAGTAGGTATTAGGTTGGACTGCGGGTCATTGGATTGCTTCTCGAGCATGCAGGTCAAATATAGTTTAGGTCGTCGATTTGGGTTAGTCGCAGCGCCGCGTTCAGCGCTTAGAGTAAGCCAAGCTTTTCCACTACCTGCCTAACACGTCCCTCCAGTTGCTAGACACGTTTCTCCTCTTTCTAGTCCCTGTGTGTTCGTTGCCAATTGCCTGAAACCCATTTTTTTTTAGATTCCGGTCAAAATGGCATATCACCTTTATTTTTTTTTTCTATCTTCCAATTCGTAACTTGAATTAACTCGATTCCTACCAGGAAATTCAAGACCTCAAGTCCACTTATACAGATATATTTTTCTTGCATTTTTTCGGTACTCACAATGCGTAATAAATGAGTTCAAAAATCAGAAAAACCAAGTTTCTTACCGAAGTTTGAGATTCCTAGTTTCAATTTTTGACACGATTTTTGGCTGAGTTTCCTCCCAAAACATGCAAGAATCCTCACCTAAAGTACCGTAGATGAGTATTATTTCCTAAACTATTAAAAAAAAAAACGCATGGATCTAGGGCAAAATCTTGAAGCAAAAGAGGTCACGAACTTACCTCGCGTTCTTGCCTATTTCTTGACGAAAACGAATGATCCAAAAACAAAAACATTAACTCTTAGATCGACAAGACTTCGATGTTCGGATTTGAGCATTGTACCCTCCTTTCTCTTCTTCTTTTTCTTTAAAACTTTAACTCTTCGCCTTTTCTCTCCTTTTTTTTTTCTTTTCTTTTCATTTACTTGCAATCCCCTCGAGATGGTGTGGGGGGAAAAATTACCTTTTTATCTTCAGTTGACTTTGATCCGAATTTTCCATTAAATCACCATTTTTTAAAATTTTCCTAAGCTCCTTAAGGTGTCTCGAACATTTTTACTTCTACATCGGTTTGAAAATCACGCTCTAAGGCTTTCAATAAAATCTAGGTATCCGTAAAAGTTAGGAGGAAGCTTGTCATAAAGAAGGGTGAGTTTGTACCTATTGGGATCGAGGTGTTACAATTTTCCCCTCCTTAGGAACATTTGTCAACAAAAGTTGGCTATTCCTGAACAAGTTCGGGGTAAGACTTCCTAACGTCATTCTCACATTCCCAAGTAGCTTCACTATCCAGGTGGTTTCCCCACAAGACTTTGACAAGGGGAATATCCTTGTTTCACAATCGCTTGACATCTCAAGCTAAAATTTGGACTAGGGCCTCTTCGTATGATAGATCCTCTTGAAGCGGGAGCATTTCGTACTCAATGATGTGGGTGGGGTCCGATGTGTATTTCCTTAACATGGATACATGGAAAACGTTGTGAACTACACCAAGAGTGGGTGGCAACGCTAACCTGTATGCCACAACACCAATCCTCTCAAGGATCTCGAAGGAACCTATGAACTTGGTGTTAGGATCGCACAACAACGCACACACTCGATCTAGATGAACACAAAGAACAGGATATTGAAAATGCAAGGAGAACTCTGGCTCAAGGATTTATATTCTTGACTTCAAGTATGTACAGTAAGAGAATACAGAGAATAAAGAAAGCACATTTTCAAAGCTCTACGTAAGCAGATATATATATATGGTTCAGTTTACTATATATAGTTTTACCAGATTTAACCATATACTATATATAGCTATTTACCATATATAGCTTTACCGGATATAGCTTCACTATATATAACACCAAACTATAAATAAGTAGCAGGCTCCATAACCTAACAATTCTCCACTTGTAGACTGATCTAGTCAACCAAGAATTTTATTCTCAAACGATCACTACACCATACCAATTAAGGCTTTGCATAATCTCAATTTTCCAACATCAACACATTTTGTCAACATGCCTGCCGATTCTTTGCATCCTCTATCTTCTCCAAACACATATCATATTCTTCCACTAACCTGCGAGTGAAATGGTATCGCCTTCTAATGTGTTTTGTCCTTGAATGATAGATTGGATTTTTCACCAACTATGACACTTTGGCTATCTGTATAAAGAATCTTCTTGCACTGCTTCATGCCTAATTCTTCTAGATAGTCTATCATCCATATCATCTCCTTTTCAACTTCAGCTATTGCCACGTACTCAGCCTGAGTAGATGAAAGAGCAACGCATTTTGGAAGCTTGGACATCCAACTCACTACTGTTCAATCTACAGTGTAGATATATCCAGATGTGCTCTTGTAACGACCCGGGAAAGAAAGAAGGAAAAAAAGAAAATATTATATATGTATATATATATATATATATATATATATATATATATATATGATAAATGAAAACGAGAAAACGAAAAAAAAACAAAAAAAACCCAGTCGCCGGAAAACCCGCGAGTTTTCCGGCGACCGCCGTGTTTCGCGGAACCCACGCGAAACGATGGCCACAGCGCGCCCACCCTTAGCCCAGCATCTTCAGAACGCCTGCAAAGGGAGAAAAAAGAGAAAAATTTCGAGCGAGAGAAAGAGATTTCGGACAAACGTCGGCGAAGTGTTCAGTTTCTCCGACGAGCCCTCAAATCACCCTTAAACCGACACCAAACAGCCTGTTACTACCGTAAGAGAGATCTCTAACGATAGCACAATAACTCAGGGGCATTTGATGTTATTTCGTAAGCGTCGTCGTCGGTAACCGAGGTCGGAAAGTTAGGTTTCTTAATCGATTCTTAGATCTATGGCTTTTAGGAGCTTTTAGGCCGCAAAACTCCCAAAAAAGGAAAGAAGGACGACGAACAAAGAGGAAAAGAGAAGGAAGAGGACCGAAATCGGCAACGAAAACGCCGCGGGAAGGAGAGAGAAAACTCGCCGGAAAATCGGCCAAAGTCGGGTAAGGAAGACGAGATCCACGGATCCGGGTCAACCCGAACCCAGAACCCGGGAGAGCCAGCCCGTTCCTCCCTTGGCCTCTACCTTCGGCCCAGCCCAACTTCAGCGGCCCAAACCTCAAACCGGCCCAGAAGCTACGGTTCAGTTGAACCAACCCAGACCAGACCCACGGTCCAATTGAGCCGGCCTGCAAACCAAACACTTGCGGCCCAGCCCAGTAAGCCGAGGCCCAACGTTTAGCCTTGGCCCAGTAGCCTTCCACAGCCCGCGACCCGAACCACGACCCGAACCGGACTGCGACCCGCGCTTCGACCCGACACTACCGCCCGACGTGGCTTTCTCTGCTGCTGCCACGTGTCACACAGCGGCGCGGCAGTCCTCGGCTCGGCTCGGCGCAAACGGCTCGGGCTCCCTCCGGTGACGCTCCGGCGGCTCCTCCGGCGGCTCCAGCGGCTGTTCGGCTCGGCTCACCTGTTTTCAGCCCGGTTTCCACTGTTCCGACCCTCCCGAATCTGTTTTCGGCCCCGATTAAGGTATCCGAGGCCGTTTCAGAGCCGTATTTCACATCTATTAAATTATAGGTAAATTAATTGTGAAATACTAACGGAAAGTGGTGGACGGTGTGATAGGAAACAAACCCCGAGGACGTAGGGAGCGGCTCTCACGGAACGGGAGCTTACGTTTAGCGATTTAGGGAGTACTTCGGCCAAGGCCAACCAAGTAAGTGGCCTTACTATAGGATAGGCTAAATAATTGTATGAGTTATGATGATGTGTGGATTATGATGCTTGATGATATGCGCGGTATATACATAATGTGTTGAGTGACGCTTGATATGTTTGACGCACGTTGTGGCATTATGATGAGCATGATGATTGCATGATTTTTTACCTTAATATGATGATGTTTTCCATATTGAGCATGCTAGATGATGATGAGTGCCATATTGCATCATGTCGTTAGATCGACGTAGGACACAACCCTAAGAGCATGAAAATGATATTAATATAAATATCCACGAGTATGCGTTACCTAGAGTAACAAAGAGATGAGACTAGAGGGTTGTGTCAGAAGAGACATTACGATGGATTTAGAGGGACCTCATGCATTTTGTATGTTCATAAGCATAGGGCTACTTCCCCTAGAGATGATGAGTGCGGACGCGCACCTTATGATGAGCGCGAAAGCGCACAGGTGCGAAAGCACACAGATGAGGGTGTTCATGAGGCGCATGACACTATGGGGTTCCGCTGACCTCCGGACGTCGCTACAGATTAGCTTGACCAGAGGGTCCAGGGGGTGTGCGAGCGCCCTGGGGACTCACACTCGCACGTGTGAGTCGTGTGTAGGGAAGTACTACACATCCAATTTTTCCGAGACTGGAGGCCACCCCTAAGATGATTAGAGATAGGTCCCTATTCATGATTGCATGTGTTTGCATTAGCATGGCCCCTATAGTGGGGTCACTTACTGAGTATTTCTTCGAAATACTCAGGCCGTGTGCCATATTGTTTTTTTCAGGTAAAGGCAAGGCGCCCATGTACGGTTGACGGTGGCATCGCGATCAGAGACTGTGGCGCGTGCATAGGATAGGTGCATATTTAATTCCTAGTCTTAGTTAGAATAGGGCTTGCATTTCATTCATTTATATTAATTAATTTGTAGTCGTTTTATTTTATTTTCTTTTCTTTTTGGAACTCTAGCTCAATGTTTGAAACACGTAAGTCCGGCAGTGTTTTCCAAAGTTTTAATGTATTCTGAAGTTTTAAATTTTTCCGCTATTAATAATGAGCATGCTTAGATTTTATTCTGCATTAGAGATGAGCATGAGACGTGAGTGGCGACTCTGGATATGTGGAAATTTAGGGTCGTTACAGCTCTTGCTAGAGTCTACATCTCCACTCAGATCAGCATCCACAAAACTTTGCAGAGTTACTTTGTCATTGCCACAACAGAGTGAAGTATTGGATGTAACTCTCAGATATCTCAGAAGTCACTTCACAACTTCCCAATGTTCTTTCCCTGAATTGCCATGTACTTGCTAACAACTCCCATTGCATGTGTTATATCAGGTCTAGTGCAGACCATAGTATACATCAAGCTCCCAATTGCAGAAGCATACAGAACTGATGCCATGTGCTCACGTTTCTCAACTTTCTTGGGAGATTGCCTCTTTGACAATTTAATATGATTTGCCAAGAGGGTAGTCCTCAGTTTAGCATCATTCATCTTGAATTTTGACAACACCTTCTCAATGTATTGCTCTTGGGATAGATTTAATGTGCCAGCAAATCTATCTCGAAAAATCCTCATCCCAAGAATCTGCTTCGCTGCACCCAAATCTTTCATCCAAATACTAAAGACAGGCTTGCTTTCAGGCAGTTTATCTCCCTCATACTTGATCCAGCAATGAGTAGATCATCCACATACAGGAGTAGAAACACATATGAATCAGTGTACTTATTGAGGTAACAACACTAATCCTTTTCACTCCTTTGGAAACCACTCTTGCACATGAAGGAGTCAAACTTCTTGTACCATTGCCTCGGTGCTTGTTTCAGTCCATACAAGCTCTTATTGAGCTTACACACCATGTGCTCCTTGCCTGGAGCTACAAACCCTTCTGGTTGTTGCATATAGATCTCCTCATGTAGATCTCCATGTAAAAACGCCGTTTTTACATCCATTTACTCAAGGTGCAAATTCTCAGATGTAACAATACTCAACAGAATTCAGATAGTAGTTAATTTCACAACAGGAGAAAAGATCTCAGCAGAATCAATACCTTTTCTTTGTGAATATTCTTTAACTACTAACCGAGCCTTAAACCTCCTTCTGCCATCTGGTTCAGCCTTGATTTTAAACACCCATTTATTCAACAGAGCTCTCTTTCTTGTAGGTAACTCAGTCAGCACCCACGTATTATTCTTTTCAAGTGAGCTCATCTCATCATCCATGGCTTGCTCCTACTTGGTTGAATCTTTCACTTGTACGGCCTCATCAAAGGACTCTAGTTCTCCTTCGTCAGTCAATAACAGATAATATAATGAGGGTGAATATCTATCTGGTGCTCTGATAGTTCTGGATGATCTCCTCAACACCTGCTCAGGTGAAACTTGCTCCACGTCTGGTTCTTCAGCAACAGGATCGGGAGTTTCTTGAGCTTCTATTGTAACATCACTGGGTGAGTTTTCTTACTCAAGCTCAACTCCCACTAGCTTCGTAGCCTTAAAGTTTATCTTCTCTTTGTCCTTGTATAGGACATGTTCATCAAAGGTCACATCACAATGTCTTATGATTTTCCTATTCTTGTCATCCCAAAACATATACCCGAACATGTCAGAGTCATAGCCTATGAAGTAGCACTTCACATGAATTCTTTTCTTGTCCATACTTTTTCAAGCAATTTGAACTTCAAGGGTACTGACGACCCTCTATTAATCAAATATGCTGCTGTGTTCACAGCATCAGCCCAAAATATCT
Organism: Cucurbita moschata; assembly: GCF_002738365.1. Lineage (NCBI taxonomy): Eukaryota > Viridiplantae > Streptophyta > Magnoliopsida > Cucurbitales > Cucurbitaceae > Cucurbita > Cucurbita moschata. The sequence continues at coordinate 4,052,228 of NW_019268535.1, forward strand.
TTGGTAGTCCAGAATGAATCTTCATGCTTCTTGCTCGCTCATTCAATCTATTCATTCTTTCTGCAATACCATTTTGTCTTGCCTTACCGGGAATTATTCTTATTCATCTAATTCCCTCATGTGCACAAAATGTTTTTAAACTCTGATTTGTTGTACTCTCCTCCATTGTCAGACCTCGGGCATTTGATCTTCAAGCCAGTCTGATTTTCAACTTCAGCTTTCCACTTCTTGAAGGTGGCAAACACATCTGACTTGTGTTTTAGAAAGTAAACCCATACCTTACTGCTGAAATCATCGATGAAGGTGACGTAGTACCTTGATCCACCAAGTGATGAAACTGAAGATGGTCCCCAAACGTTTGTATGAACTATTTCCAACCGCACTTTCTTTGGTTCTCTGACAGCCTTTGTGAAACTAACTCGTTTCTATTTGTCCATAACATAGCTCTCAGAAAGACCTATATCAACATATTTTAAGCCTTCTAAAGCTCCTTTTGCAGTCAGCATCTTCTGCTCATGTGTCCCAATCTATTGTGCCATAGACTTGAATTGGAAGCACTCTCAACAGCAGCTATGTTTATACACTCTCAAGTAGTGTATAGGATTCCGGATTTTGTGCCACGTGCAACAACCATGACACCCTTCACAATCTTCCACGAATTCTTTCCAAACTCAGCTGCATAGTCTGTGCTATCCAACTGACCAATAGAGATCAGGTTCTTCTTAAGACCAGGAATGTATCTGACATCTTGTAATGTCCACTGATTTCCTGCTGGAGTTTGTATGGAGACATCTCCCTTCCCTTCAATCTCCAAGGTTTTGTTGTCGGCAAGATACACCTTCCCGAAATTTCTTGATTTGAAATTTCGAAACAATTTCTTACTTGGAGACAAATGGAATGATGCACCTGAATCTAAAATCCAGGATTCAGCTGGGTTGTCCATACTAAAGATTAAATCGTCCTCAGTATCTTCTGTTGTATATATAGAATCATCATCTTCTTCAGATTTATGATTCTGCTTCATCTTCAGTTTTGTACAATCTGTCCGAAAATGTCCTTTTCCTCTACAGCTTCAACACGTTACGTTGGGTTTGTTTGGAGATTTTTCCCGATTATTTGATTTTGATCACCCGTGTTTGTTTAAGCTCTTTGATTTACTTCTTCCCCTTCGATCAACCCTGAGAGAGCATTGCCGGATGAATCTCCAATTTCCTGTTTGCGAATACTTTCGCTGAGAACTACATTTTGAATTTCATCAAACTTCAATTTATCAGATCCTCAGGAACTGCTGATTGCGGCAACAACAGTATCCCATGACTCGGGTAAAGATGACATCAAAATCAACACTTTAATTTCATCTTCGAAATTAATTTCCACTGAACTCTATTGACTTACGATCATATTGAATTCATTTATATGATCAGCAACAGATCCACCTTCAAACATCTGTAGATTGATTAATCTCCGCATCAAATACATCTTGTTCATATCCGACGATTTTTCATACATATTCGACAGCGCCTTCAACAGATTTGACGTTGTCTTCTCATTGATGATGTTGAATGCCACGTTTTTGGATAGAGTCAACCGAATCAACCTTAAGGCTTGTCAATCCTTGAGCTTCCACTGCTCCGTGGTCATGATATCCGGCTTCACCCCCAATAGGGGTGTTTGAAGATCTTTCTGGTACAGATAATCTTCAATCTACATCTTCCAGAAACTGAAATCGGATCCATCAAACTTTTCAATTCCAATCTTTGAACTTTCCATCTTCACTGATTGTGGTGGATTTCGCCTAGCTCTAATACCAGTTGTTAGGATCGCACAACAACACACATACTCGATCTAGATGAACACAAAGAACAGGATACAGAAAATGCAAGAGCACTGGCTCAAGGATTTATATTGATGACTTCAAGTATGTACAGTATGAGAATACAGAGAATACATATTTTCAATGCTCTACCTAAGGGGATAAATATATGGTTTAGTTTACTATATATAGCTTTACTGGATATAGCTTTACTATGTATAATCGTTGACCAAGCTATAAATAAGTAGCAGACTCCATAACCTAACACTTGGAGCTAAGCTTACCCATTTTCCCAAACCTCAACACCCCTCTCATGGGAACTACTTTCAGAAGAACATGTTCGCCCACCAGAAACTCGAGATCCTTTCTTTGAGTGCTTACGTAACTCTTTTGTCTGCTTTGTGTAGTAAGTATCCTTGATTTTATTTTTTGGACTGCCGCGTTGGTGACATGAATCAATTTCAGTCCCATAAGTTGGCGAGTTCCAACCTCTTCCCAGATCACTGGTGTTTGACACCTCCTCCCATACAGGGTCTCAAACAGAGCCATCTGAATCGTTACATGATAATTGTTGTTATAAACAAACTCCATGAGAGGTAGGTGTTCATCCAAACAACTAACGAAAAACATCACACACGCCCTGAGCATGTCCTCTAATACTTGCTTCAACCTCTCTATCTTACCATCTGTCTGAGGATGGAAGGTTGTACTGAAACGAAATTGGGTACTAGGATGATAAAGAATCAGCTACCACATTATCTTTGCTAGGTTGATAAAGGATTCAACTCCTTATGGGTGAACAAATATTTAAGGCTCAAGTCACCTCCTTTATCTTGTATTCAACTCCTTATGGGTGAACAAATATTTAAGGCTCTTGTGATCTTTATACACTTGTATTCTCTCTCCATAAAGACAATGTCGTCATGCCTTCAGTGTGAACACCATAACAGCTAACTTCAAGTCACAGGTAGGATAATCTTGCTCGTAGTCCTTCAACTGTCTAGAGTCGTACGCAATTACTTTCCCATTCTTCATAAGCACACAACCCAAACCCTTCATTGAGATGTCACTATACACAACAAGGTTGCCTGATTCATGGGGCACTGTGAGGACTCGTGCAGTCGCCAACCTTCTTTTCAACTCTTGAAAGCTCTCCTCACAAGCTGGAGTTCACACAAAGGGCTTCCCCTTTTTATTCAACTGAGTCATCGCTGCCAATATTTTTTAGAAGTCTTGGACAAACTTCCTATAGTAGACAATAACACCTAAAAACTTCTTACCTCCATCACTGTTGTCGACTTAGGCCATCACATGATAGTTTCAATCTTAGCTTGGTCCACATTAATTCCCCCTCTTCAGAACCATCACATGATAGTTTCAATCTTAGCTTGGCCCACATTAATTCCCCCTCTTCAGGCCATCACATGATAGTTTCAATCTTAGCTTGGCCCACATGACTTAATAATGCTACTTCCAATAGTCATAACTCACACTTAGAAAACTTAGCATACAACTGGTGAGTGCTCAACACAATCAGAACCATTCGCAAGTGAACTTCATGCTCTCCTTCAGTTCTAGAATATAACAATATATCATCGATGAACACGATCACAAAGTTATGAAGTAATCCTTGAACACCATATTCATAAGCTCCACAGAAACCGCGGGGGCATTGGTGAGGCCGAAGGACATAACTGTGAACTTGTAATGTTCCTAGCAACTTTTGAAGATTGTCTTAGGGATGTCCTCTTCTCTAATTCTCAATTAATTGTACCCCAACCTCATATCTATCTGGTTGTACACAAACACCCCTTGCAGCTGATCGAAAAAGTCATCTATTCTGGAAAGAAAAAATGAGTGCCAGTAAGGACGCTGGTCCCCGAAGGGGAGTAGATTGTGAGATCTCACATCGATTGGGGAGAAGAACGAAGCATTCTTTATAAGGGCGTGGAAACCTCTCCGTAGCAGACACGTTTTTTAAAACCTTTAGGAGAAGCCTGAAAAGAAAACCCCAAAGAAGACAATATCTACTAACAGTAGGCTTGGGCAGTTACAAATGTTATTAGAGCTAGACATCTATAGATGTGTCAGCAAAGAGGCTGAGCCTCGAAGGGCATAGAAACGAGGTAGTGTGCAAGCGAGGAGACTGAACCACGAAGTGGATGGACATGCAATGGTGTGCCAGCAAGGTTGTTGGACCCCGAAGGAGGGTGGATTGAAGGTTGCACATCAATTGGAGAAGGAAAAAAGTGTTAAGGAGGACGCTGGTGTTGGGTTTTATGTCCTAAAACTTCTAGTTTGTAAACAAAAACATATTCTATTTTCAATAAAGTTATTATTGATGTTTATCCAGTGAAGATTGTTATTGAATAGAGTGAATATTACGATTATTAATCTAAATCCAATAAACTAAGAACACTCTAACTATAGTATGATTACTTGAACTATATGTAGAGACATAAGAGTGGATAAAGTTCAAGTATATAATCAAAATGATCTATAGTACAGGGATAAGGCTGAGTACCTTATCTTGGGGACACTATGGATGCGGCCCACTTTTGTATATGATATAAACAATGTGATCACTAAATTGTACATGCGGAGACATGTGAGTGGGGGCGTCCTATGCAATGAGTATTGCATAAGACCGGACCATGAAGAAAATCACTCTCATTTTATAATGTCGTTTACTGTTGAGACCGATTTTTATTCATTCGATGACCTAGGTAACTCGATCTTAATCCTGAGCTAACCATGAACACCTATTTATTCGGAATTATCCTTAGATTTGCATGGGTGAGAGTGGCTCGAGTTCACCGACTCAATAGGCTTCCCATTTCAGGGGTAAGACTAGGTGAATGGCTAGGGACATAGAGTGTAAGATGGAATTCACTCCTACCCACTTTTAGGGATAGTAGAGAGGTAGTTCTCTAAAGTACTAACTCCAAGTCTTGAACAAGAGGCCCCACCCTCTCATTGACCTGAGAGGGATTCAGTTTACTAGTTGGACCACAAACCAATTGTTCATTAGAGGATCGGTGAGACATGAGGAACTAAAAGTAACTTAAGGGGTAAAATGGTAAATTGACCTAGCTTTAGTTACGAACAATCTGTGAAGGATTGATTTACTAATCATGGTATATCAAATAGACAAAAATATATCTACAGTGAGGGGAGTGCAACTACTAGGTTTTAGTGGAGTGTTCTAATAGTTAACGAATGTCGGTTAACAAGGTTAATGAGTTTAGCCGATTAATCTCGAATCGATGGAGGCCATGATCTATAGGTCTATTAGGTCTCCCTACTAACTCATATCGTACTAAACCATAGAACAAGGTGACGAGTGAGTTCGAAGTGTTCGAATTCAAATTAGGGAATATGCGCTAAATATATACGATATATTTAACCGCACTTTTGTTTTATTTACAAATTAAACAAAAAGAGAGAATTGGAGATATTTAGATAAGATTTAAATATTTTAATCAATATGTGTCAGAATTGATTGGACTCTAATTTGAATTAATGTTAAATATTAATTAAATTGTTTAATTAATCATTTAATATTACTTTAATTTAAAATTAATTATTTAAATTAATGGTTGAATTAAAATAGAGAAAGTCAAAAGGTTGCCTCCACTTCCTGGGAAAATGCATTTTTAATTAGTAGAATATTGAGTGTCAATATATGGATTAACAAACTTGCATGTTTGCCCATAATCCCTACATTTGAGTGGAATTTTGAGTGTCAAAATTTGGTTAATTCAAACTTCCATGCTTGCCACATAATCCCACAGATTTGAGTGGAAATTTGAGTGTCAAAATTGGGTAATCTCAAACAAATATGACTCTATAATTAGGGTCTATAAATTGGGTGATCAGGGTACATGTAACTTCTTCTTCAAAAACACCTTAAAGAAAAACTCTCACAAACTCTCTCTTCACATGTACTAAATCCCTTTCAAGTTTAGTCACTTACCGGATAACACAATCTCGTTCTAAGGCCGGAGAATAGTAGGAAAGACACTAGGGGTGGTTCGAAACCGATCCTGGAGAAAAAAAGGAATTTGAACTACATAAGGTTAGTACTCAAACTTCTTGAGTTTTAATGCTTATGAACATGCTAGTTAATTTATTATAATTGATGTACTTAGAGTGCCTAAGATCCAAATTGCTCCCGCATGTGTTATAACAACACCATGAGCTAGGCCTCGAATAGAAGTAAATTGTGAATTTCTAAATTAGTTGAGGAGGAGAACGAAACATTTTTCTATAAAAGTCTAGAAAACTCTCCCACCTAAATTGAGTTGGAGAACGAAACATTTTTTATATAGTTTTGTTGCTTATTTTTGTATCCTGTCATTAGCAACAACATGATGCTATAGATTAGATTGGGCTCCTTTGAACTCTCATCTAAACCTAAAATATTTTAACTTCCATGCCACAATTTCTACATATATTCCTATAAAACTTTCTATATATAACACCTTATTAGTTATTAGAGGTGTAATGTATAAATTTAGATAAATAAGGTTAAAAAACTAAGAAGACACCAACTTGATTCCCTTATATATATATGAAACAAAACCAAGTCAATTTGTATTAAAAAAAAAAAAAAATCACCAAATTAAACTCCGTAAAAATGAAGCCTCAAAACATCTTTTGTTTCATCATATTGCTTGCTTTTGAATCAAACATGATAATTAACTCATGTTTTGCACAATCCGATTCTAAATACCAGCGCCCATTGTCTCCATGGGAAGTGGCTATTTTGAATCACATGAAGGATTCCACTCTGTTAGCTCATTGCAAGTCGAAAAACGATGATTTAGGTGAGCATGTGATCGTACCGGGAGGAAAATATTACTGGATGTTTAGTGAAAATTTTTGGCAATCTACACTATTTTGGTGTAATTTTAGTAGCAAACATGGGCAGGCTTCTGGTGAAGTGTTTTGGCCAGACAACGGAGGTTGGCTTCAAGATCGATGTGCAAGTAATACCTGCATATGGGCTGCTAGAGACGATGGCATTTCTTTACGTCTTGGTTCGCTCGATTCATATCAATTAATATACCCTTGGAAATGATTTTACTCAACCTTCATTGAGTTTATTTCAGCTCGAACACAACTGTTGAACTAAGCATAATGCTTTATGAATGAAAACTCTTATCAGCTCTTTAAAGGTGAATCCAAGCATATTTATTATAAAAAAAATAAAACTTAACACACTTGTATTTTGCTTTTTCTTTTTAATTAAATTACAAATTAAGTTCATGATGTTAAATCACGAACCAGACAAGGGATCGGCCCACGCATCCCTTCTCCCCCAGTGACATGTGTCGTGCATTCAAATGCTAACTTCTTGGGCTCACACGGCATTAACGGCATTAACGGCTCGACTCGGCCTCGACAGAAGCTCTGATGGCTCAGAAATGTGTTATTACACATTCTCGAACCATACTAAACCCTTTGAGTTCGCCCTCATCTTTCTAGAACAATGGTCGTGTTAATCATCTGCGTGTTTGCTCATTTTTCGTTTGCTAGACCGAAGGTCTCTGTTACGTCGACGTTTATGTCCAACGAGACAAAATCGTTCGTCATCCATCCTTTTCTCTCGGCATATCGTGTTTCCTTTTCTTACCGGCGAGATCTTAGGGTTTGTAGATGTGTAGGACTTCAGGTATGGTCGTGGGTTCATTGGAGGCGAGAGTTCTCTAGCGCTCACGCGTTTCTCAGTGACCACACAAGTTATTATTATTATTATTATTTTATTTTATTATTTTATTATTATTATTATTTTATTTTATTATTTTATTATATTTTAACCTAACTGGACATTACATGAACCCTTCAGTTTTTCTCTTTCAACTAAATTGAATTTTATGAGCTAGTTTGGGAACGTTATTGACCTACCGATTATAAGCTCCAATGATGTAAAATTAATAATTGAACTATTTAATTAATCAATTTTCATTCATATAAACCTATAGTTGAACTTTTATGCACTGTATGACAAGTTGTATTCGTTGATATAATCCTTACAAACTAGTCGATTCTTCATGAGTTGTTCGTAATTTCAGCAGGGTCAAAAGTTCGTTTTACTCTTGTAATTAAATCTTTCTTCTCAAGTACCACTATTCTCTAATGAATAGCTTGTTTATGATCTAGTCATAAATCAAGTTCCTCTCGGACAATTAAGAGGGCGGGTCCAATTGTTCAAGTCTTGAAATCAGTATTTAAGAAAACAATTCATCTCCTTTTCTTATATGAAAAGAAATAAACTTCATCTCGTGACATCAAGTTCCTAATGTGGTTGCCATATTCAATCGACTACAAAATTCATTCTCACCCATGCAAATCCAAAGATAAGCCCTCTCAGGCATAAGTTATAACTCATTCAGATTAAGATTGAATCGCATATGATTATAATGTGAAATATTAATCTTCTCAATTAACCGACTTATAGAGAGAGCTTAAATACTTCGAGTTCAATCTTATGCAAATTCATTGTATAGGATACCCCTACACACATGTCCCACAAGAACGATTTAGATTAAATCATTTATAACAATTACAAAGTGGATCGTATCAACTGTGTTTCCAAAACAAGACACCCAACTTTATACATATACTATAGACTATTATTACTTGAACATAATCTTCTTAGATGTCAACCACATACTATTCAAGATTACATTAATAACCTTGGATTTTCATACCATAATATGAAATTACAAATAAAATAATAAAAATTATTATTAAAGATTAAATAATTAATTACGAGGTTTAAGGAATAAATCCCAAATATTTTGTCGTCTAACCTCCTCATTTAAGTTTCTCACTTATTTTTCTTTCTTTTTTGGGCGCGTAACTTAGACAAAAAACTTACGTATAACATTAACCTCACTGGATTTATGATCTAAAGTCTCATAATTAATTATTTAATTTTTAATAATATATTTTTATTATTTTAGTTGTAATTTAATATTATCCATCGTGTGTAACATGCAAGATTATTAATGTAATATTGAAAAATATATGGTTGACATATGGGAGTATCATTGTAACACTAGAGTACCAATGAGGTATTTAACACTTGATTTTTTCTTTTAAAGTTGAAATTTCGGGATTTTATTGAGAGTCTAAGAAGTCTAATTTTAAGATAACACATAAGAAAAAATGCTTACAAGAAAAATATGAAATAAAATATTAAAAAATTAGAAAAAATCCGTTGTAGTCAATCTTATAATAAGGGCCCCCAGTCCGGACGATAAAAAATGTATACAAAGATGTTGGGTAATGCCATGGTCGATCATGCTAAATGCAATCACGGAACCTATCTCAATCTTATACAAAGGGCCTCCAGTCCAGACGGTAAAAAATGTATACAAAGATGTTGGGCAATGCTATGGTCAGTCATTCTAAATGCAATCACAGGACCTATCTCAATCTTATACTAAGGGCCTCACGGTAGAAAATGTATACAAAGATGTTGGGCAATGCCATGGTCGGTCATGCTAAATGCAATCACGGGACCTATCTCAATCTTATACTGAAGGCCTCCAGTCCGAACGGTAAAAAATGTATACAAAAATGTTGGGCAAACCATGGTCAGTCATGCTAAATATAATCACGGGACCTATCTCAATCTTATACTAAGGGCCTCCAATCTGGATGGTAAAAAATGTATACAAAGATGTTGTTGCCCAGGCCCTTTAGTATGTAAGACCAACGTGATAACACTGCGCTACAACAATTTTTTTTTTTTTTATAATCATAAATTAGTTAATAATTATAAATTAAAAAAAAAATCTTTAATTAGCTTAATTTTTAAAAAAATTAAAAAAAAATACTGTTAGATCACTTTCAACCCTCAAGTACGACCATTTATTTTCTATTTTATTCTTTCCCAACTTGATACTTTTAGAGAAGTTAGATATTTGAGTCGTAAAGTTTATTATGTTTATGTTTGAAAATATTAAAAAAAATCTAAAAAAAATTTAGTTAGAGACATTTAGTGTGATAGACTGACGTGATAATCAACAAGACCACAATACCAGATGATTTACAAGCTTTTTTCTATATTATGATATAATGTTATAAAAACGGTAGGAGGAGTAAAAAGAAAGATAAAATTAAAATTTCAAATCCCTATTTCATTTTATTCTAGAATCGATTGAATAGTTTTTACATATTTGAAGGCTTTTATTATTATTTTCACCAATACGCCAAGCTCTTTAATCTTAATATTGGCCGCTAAAAAGTTGACAACTTACTAATGACAACTATACAATTCGGAAAAATAATGTTTGGACCCTTCCAATAAAAGCAAATTAGATAATGGTTTAAGTTTTAATCGACCATATAGTGGGAATCAAAACCGCTTAAAATGGGTGTTGAAATAATTGAAAGACATTATGTATTTGGGAGTTCTATTTGGAAGAGAGGATAATCAAGAGTTAATAGCATGACATGATTATGCTAGAGATATAGATTATAGGAGAAGTACTTTTGGTTATGTGTACCCACTCAAGGAAGGAATTATGTCTTGTTCTTAGAAAAAAAACATGTAGTTTCTTTGTCTAACTTAAGATCTTAGAAAAAAAAAAATATGTAGCGAAAAAACATGTTGGGAAGATGTAGAAAAAAAAAACATGTAGGGAAGATCTTTGTCTAACTTAAGATCTTAGAAAAAAAAAAAACATGTAGCAAAAAAACATGTTGGGAAGATCTAGAAAAAAAAACATGTGGGAAAGATGTAGAAAAAAAAAACATGTCATGTAGGAAAAAAAAACGTGCAGGGAAGATCTAGAAGAAAAAAAACATGTAGTTTCTTTATCCAACTAAGTAGGAGTTTGTGGCAACTTCCTATTGGAAAAGCTTGTTAAAGGGTGTGGATGATGAGAGTATTGAAAAAACTTAGTCATTGTATTGTAATATTAGTTTAAAATTATGAGTACTTAATTCAAGGTCAGACGCGCTAATTCACTGCGCTATGCGGTCATTTTTTAAAATTTTAAGTATATACTTTAATGTAAGTATATATTTTTATACTTTTACTTTTGAATTCCCACTTATCATACGGTGAAGGAAAGTATGAGGACTTGATGCATAATTGTGTGTTCACGTGCATCAAGATACTTCCCCATTATGATGAGTACAAACGCGAACACCATGAAACTAATTGTTACCATCATGTTTGCCATAATGCTACGACGTCTGTTATTCCCTTCGGGTGTGCAACAACAGTCCGTCAGCGAGTGCTAGCCCGACTAGTAGATCTAGGAGGCGTGCGAGCCCACTGGTGGGCCTACATTCACACGTATGGGCCATATGTAGAGAAATATTACACATCTAATTTAGCCCAAATTAGAAAGTCGCCTAAGAGAATGAAATGATGTTTTAAATGATAGGTCCCACCGTGTTGCATGTGACTTCATTTCATAACCCTAATAGTTGGGTCACTTAGAACTAATTCTTAAAATACTCAAGTCATGCGCTACTCTTTCCTTTCAGGTAAAAGTAGTAACCTCTGTACAGATAACAATAGCATCGCGTCGAAGACCATAGAACTTGTGGTAGGATAAGTTATATTTTATTTGTTTTGTAGTCCTTAAGTTAGATTAGGTCATCGTTTTAATCCTTTTTTGTTTTATATAAATTTCATGTTGTTTTATTTTAAGGTTTTATTGCGAATATTTAATATACGTTCACGCGCTTATCCACTACACTATGTGGTCATATATAAAAATTTATGCATATACTTTAATATAAATATATATTTTATGAAATTTACACCATTTTTTTAATCTCTAATTTAGTTTAAATTTAAAAAAAATTTGTCCATTTGGTAGCATTCTAAATCACTCCATCGATCTTTTCCTTTTGTCAAGGGAATATTCTTACACTATATTCCATCCATTTCAACTTTGTAGGAACATTTTCTACTCCAAAATATTTTCCAGGTGAAATTTTCATACAATTCTATCCTTTTTAAACTTTTTTCATTCATGATGTTATTATTTTTTTTATTCATGATGAGTATGGATGCGTACACTATAATGGTCAAGATGATGATCATGCCTCACATGATACTTAAAGGTTTTCTAACCTCCGGACGTCCAGCTACGAACAATTAGCCCGACTATGATTGTTCTAGGGGGCATGTGAACCACCTAGGGACTTACGCTCGCAAGTGTTGGTCGTGTGTAGGAAAGTACTACACATCCGATTGTATTCAGATTGGAGGTCACCCATATGATGGTTTTAACGATAGGTCCCTAAGCATGAATTGCATGTGTTTTCAATTCTTGACCCTAATATTGGGGTCACTAGTATTTTTTAAAATACTCAAAGCGGTGTGCTAGTTCTATTTCTGGTAAAGGTAAGGCAACTAGTACGACGACAACATCATAAGTAAAGACCATGGAACTTGCATAAGATAGTGGTATTTCATTTCTTAGACTTTAAGTTAATATAGGGCATTTTTACTTTTAATGTTTATTTATTTTATTTAGTATTTGGTTATATTGTTAAAGATATTTTTGAACATGTAAGTTTATGACAGTGTTTTATGATGAAGTTTTAAATGTTTATTTATGCATAAGAGAGTATGTTATGATGACGGTAACGACTTTCGGTTTGTAGAAATCTACGATCATTACAGTTGGTATCAAAGCTCTAGGTTATAGATTCTTTAGACTAGCGATAGGTTTGACATGTTTCATGGTCCCACTGTTGATGCCCCGTCAGCGTCAGATATGTCATGCATAAGATAAGAAAAGGAAATATCGTTGATTGCATACGTTGTTACTGTTCGGTCATTATTAAATATAACTCATAATCGAATTTTGACACCATTGACTATAGTTGACTGCATTATTGTTGACATAATTCTATATTTATTCTAATATAAGGTATGATATGATTTACCTGACATGGATATGAAGTTAATTCATATATTGATAGTGTTTAGATTTAGTAATTCATATATTGATAGTGTTTAGATTTAGTAAGGTTTGTACCATAAATCCAAGCTATAGTGTATTTGCATGTAAATGATTTTGCTAAGGATGGTTGAAGTCTACTAAAACAATTCTTAATTAAATTATGACAATATTTTATGATGAAGTTTTAAATGTTTATTTTCGCACAAGAGAATATGTTATGATGATGGTAGCGACTTTAGGTTAGTAGAAATCTAAACTCGTTAACACTTTAGACATTAATCTCAACTGTCGATTCTTACGAAAGAATAAAACCATATTCATTTGATTCAAATAAATGAAGTTTTGATTAAGAGAGTGTGAATAAAAGCAATTTTAATTTCCTTGAGTGTTGGGATGTCTCGGTATATTTCCTTAACTTACCAACAAAGGTGTACATCTCAAGTTAAAATGATTTTTATTAGACACTAATTGACAAATAAAAAAATATAATATACAATATGGTGTTTAAACTAGAAAAATCCAATCACGAGTTCAAATAAATGAAAACTTTATAAATAAGGTTGGTTGATAACTAAATTACCGTCCTAAAGTTATACAAACATAAAATTATTTTATTTTTATTTAATTTCATATTTATTTTTATTTTTTATTTTCCAAAAACTCTTTAAAATAATTTGTAACGAATACGCATTTGCTATACAAAAATGTTAAAAGAAATGTATACAAAAAAATCGAACTTTTAATAAAAAAAATAGTTAAGAATTATAAATTTTAATATATATATATATATAAATAAAAAAAATATATACTTTTATTGTCAGTAGAGTAAACCTTTAATATAAGACTACCATTCAACTTTCAAATATTTCACTAATACTCTTATTTTTTTATTTAAAAAAAAAACAGTTCAAGAATACTCTTAAATAGGTTTTAAAATAATTAAAAATAAATACTCTTGGATCACTTTCCTCTTCAATATTCTCCGTAACTCTCTCATTTGCGAAGATTTCCCAACATGAATATAATAAAATTCAGCACTCAAATAGACTTTATTTTCAATCTTACTCTATCCCAATTCAATATTTTTACAGAAATTGGATATTTGAGAATATTAATACTTTTGAACGTTCGTGAGTATTTTTAAAATAATATTAACAATTACGTCCATATACTTAAAAGGATACTTTTAAACTTTTGTTAAAAATAATTAGGGGTATTAATGAAATTTAGAAAGTTTAGACGGATATTTTTGAATTTTTAGGGAGAAAATAAAAATTTCCTATAAATGTTTAGCATCATTGGTTCAATGAAAACATGGTGGACCCAATATAACTCGGTCATGTCTGTTTTGAAGAGTCAACAAAGATATCATAGGAACACGTCTGCTCCATTTTGAGTCAACAAAGATATCATAGGAACACATCCTGACCAATTTTGAGTCAACAAAGATATCATAGGAATACATCCTACCATGGTCAAACTCGTCCTGACCCATTTTGAGTCAACAAAGATATCATAGGAATACATCCTACCATGGTCAAACTCGTCCTGACCCATTTTGAGTCAACAAAGATATCATAGGAATACATCCTACCATGGTCAAACTCGTCCTGACCCATTTTGAGTCAACAAAGATATCATAGGAATACATCCTACCATGGTCAAACTCGTCCTGACCCATTTTGAGTCAACAAAGATATCATAGGAATACATCCTACCATGGTCAAACTCGTCCTGACCCATTTTGAGTCAACAAAGATATCATAGGAATACATCCTACCATGGTCAAACTCGTCCTGACCCATTTTGAGTCAACAAAGATATCATAGGAATACATCCTACCATGGTCAAACTCGTCCTGACCCATTTTGAGTCAACAAAGATATCATAGGAATACATCCTACCATGGTCAAACTCGTCCTGACCCATTTTGAGTCAACAAAGATATCATAGGAATACATCCTACCATGGTCAAACTCGTCCTGACCCATTTTGAGTCAACAAAGATATCATAGGAATACATCCTACCATGGTCAAACTCGTCCTGACCCATTTTGAGTCAACAAAGATATCATAGGAATACATCCTACCATGGTCAAACTCGTCCTGACCCATTTTGAGTCAACAAAGATATCATAGGAATACATCCTACCATGGTCAAACTCGTCCTGACCCATTTTGAGTCAACAAAGATATCATAGGAATACATCCTGTCTCACCCATTTTTGAGTCAACAAAGATATCATAGGAATACATCCTACCATGGTCAAACTCGTTGCTCCATTTTGAGTCAATAAAGATATCATAGGAACACATCCTGCCTGACCCATTTTGAGTCAATAAAGATATTATAGGAACACATCCTGCCTGACCCATTTTGAGTCAATAAAAATATCATAGGAACACATCCTGCCTGACCCATTTTGAGTCAATAAAAATATCATAGGAACACATCCTGCCTGACCCATTTTGAGTCAATAAAGATATCATAGGAACACAACTCGTTGCTCCATAGGAATACATCCTACCATGGTCAAACTCGTTATTCTCCATTTTTAGGCTTTTTGTAGTGTGCCCAAAATCAAATGTTATTCTCCAAATGAATGCCAAAGTTTTAGGTTGACTACAATAATGGGAGTCGAACCCATGACCTTCTAATCCGAAGTCAAACGCGCTAATCCACTGCGCTATGCAGTCATTTTTTAAAGTATTCCGACATAAGTTATTTCGAATTTGTTCTCACTTGTGTCAAACGGGTCAAAAATATAATAATAAGTCATTTATATTGAGCGGTAGGTATCAGGTTGGACTACGGGTTATCGGATTGCTTCTCGAGCATGCGGGTCAAATGTGGTCCGGGTCGTTGATTTGGGTTAGTCGCGGTGCCACGTGTCAGTGCTCAAAGTAAGCCAAGTTTTTCCACTACCTGCCTAACACATGTCCCTCCAGTTGCTAGATGCGTTTCTCCTCTTTCTAGTCCCCGTGTGTTCGTCGCCAATTGCCTGAAACCCATTTTTTTTAGATTCCGGTCAAAACCGCATATCAATCTTTTTTTTTTCTATCTTCCAATTCGTAACTTGAATTAACTCGATTCCTACCCAAAAATTCAAGACCTTAAGTCCACCCATACATATATATTTTTCTTGCATTTTTTTCGGTACGCACAATGCGTAATAAATGAGTTCAAAAATCATAAAAACAAAGTTTCTTGCCAAAGTTTGAGATTCTGGGTTTCAATTTTCGACATACTTTTTGGCTATGTTTTCTCCCAAAACATGCAAGAATCCTCGCCTAAAATACTATAGTTGAGTATTATTTCCTAAACTATTAAAAAAAATGCATGGATCTAGGGCAAAATCTTGAAGCAAAAGAGGTCACAAACTTACCTCGCATTCTTACCTATTTCTTGACGAAAACGAACGATCCAAAAACAAAAACATACTCTTAGACCAACAATACTTCGACGTTCAGATTTAAGCATTGTACCCTCATTTCTCTTCTTTTTCTTTAAAACGTTAACTCTTCGCCTTTTCTCTCCTTTTTTATTTCTTTTCTTTTCATTTACTTGAAATCCCCTCGAGATGGTGTGTGGTGCAAAATTACCTTTTTATTTCCAGTTGACTTTGATCCAAATTTTCCATAAAATCACCATTTTTTAAAATTTTCCTAAGCTCCTTAAGGTGTCTTGAACATTTTTACTTCGACATCAGTTTGAAAATCACGCTCTAAGGCTTCCAATAAAATCTAGGAACCCGTAAAAGTTAGGAGGAAGCTTGTCATAAAGAAGGGTGAGTTTGTACCTGTTGGGATCGAGGTGTTACAACTTTCCCCTCCTTAGGAACTTTCGTCAACAAAAGTTGGCTATTCCTGAACAAGTTCGGGGTAAGACTTTCTAACGTCATCCTCACATTCCCAAGTAGCTTCACTATTCAGATGGTTACCCCACAAGACTTTGACAAGGGGAATCTCCTTGTTTCGCAATCGCTTGATATCTCAAGCTAAAATTTGGAGTAGGACCTCTTCGCATGATAGATCCTCTTAAAGCGGGAGCGTTTCGTATTTAATGATGTGGGTGGGGTCCGGTGTGTATTTCCTTAACATGGATACATGGAAAACGTTGTGAACGACAACAAGAGTGGGTGGCAACGCTAACCTGTATGCCACAACACCAATCCTCTCAAGGATCTCAAAGGGACCTATGAACTTGGTGTTAGGATCGCACAACAACGCACACACTCGATCTAGATGACACAAAGAACAGGATAGAGAAAATGCAAGGAGAACTCTGACTTACGAATTTATATTGATGACTTCAAGTATGTACAGTAAGAGAATACAGGGGATACAGAAGGTACATTTTCAAAGCTCTAGATATATATGGCTTAGTTTACTATATATAGCTTTACCAGATTTAACCATCTACTATACATAGCTATTTACCATATATGGCTTTACTATGTATAACCGTTGACCAAGCTATAAATAAGTATCAGGCTCCATAACCTAACAATTCTCCCACTTGGAGACCGATCTAGTCAACCAAGAATTTAATTCTCAAACGATCATTACACCATATCAATTAAGGCTTTGCATAACCTCAATTTTCCAACATCAACACATTTTGTCAACATGCCTGCCGCATTCTTTGCACCCTCTATCTTCTCCAAACACATATCACCTTCTTCCACTAACCTACGAGTGAAATAGTATCGTCTTCTAATGTGTTTTGTCCTTGAATGATAGACTGAGTTTTTCACCAACTGTATGGCACTCTGACTATCTGTATAAAGAATCTTCTTGCACTACTTCATACCTAATTCTTCTAGATAGTCTGTCATCCATATCATCTCCTTTCCAACTTTAGCTATTGACACGTACTTAGCCTCAGTAGATGAAAGAGCAACGCATTTCGAAAGCTTAGGCATCCAACTCACTACTGTTCCATCTATAGTGTAGATATATCCAGATGTGCTCTTGCTAGAGTCTACATCTCCACTCAGACCAGCATCCATAAAACTTTGCAAAATTACTTTGTCATTGTCATAACAGAGTGAAGTATTGGATGTACCTCTCAGAAATCTCAGAAGTCACTTCACAACTTCCCAATGTTATTTCTCTGGATTTTCCATGCACTTGCTAACAACTCCCACTGCGTTATATTAGGTATAGTGCAAACCATAGCATACATCAAGCTCCCAACTGCAGAAGCATACGGAACTGATGTCATGTGCTCACCTTCCTTAATTGTCTTGGGAGATTGCCCCTTTTACAATTTAATATGATTTTTTCCAAGAGGGTAGTCCTAGGTTTAGCATCATTCATCTTGAATTTGGACAACACCTTCTTAATGTACTGCTCTTGGTATAGATTTAATGTGCCAGCAGATCTATCTCGAGAAATCCTCATCCCAAGAATCTGCTTCACTGCACCCAAAATCTTTCATCTCAAATACTGAAGACAGGCTTGCCTTCAGGTGATTTATCACCCTCATACTTGATCCAGGAATCAGTATATCATCTACATACAGAAGTAGAAACACATAAGAATCAGTGTATTTTTTGAGGTAACAACACTAATTCTTTTCACTCCTATGGAAACCACTCTAGCACATGAAGAAGTCAAACTTCTTGTACCATTGTCTCGGTGGTTGTTTCAGTCCATACAAGCTCTTATTGAGCTTACACACCATGTGCTCCTTGTCTGGAGCTACAAACCTCTGGTTGTTGCATATAGATCTCCTCATCTAGATCTCTATGTAAAAACGCCATTTTTACATCTATTTGCTCAATGTGCAAATTCTCCGATGCAACAATACTCAGCAGAATTCGGATAGTAGTTAATTTCAAAACAGGAGAAAAGATCTCAGCATAATCAATACATTTTCTTTGTGAATATCCTTTAACTACTAACCGAGCCGCCATCTGGTTCAGCCTTGATTCTGAACACCCATTTATTCAATTGAGCTCTCTTTCTTGTAGGTAACTCAGTCAGCACCCATGTATTATTCTTTTCAAGTGAGCTCATCTCATCATCCATGACTTGCTCCCACTTGGTTAAATCTTCCACTTGTAGGGCCTCATAAAAAAACTCTGGTTCTCCTTCGTCAGTCAACAACAGATAATGTAATGAGGGTGAATATCTATCTGGTGCTCTGATAGTTTTGGATAATCTCCTCAACATCTGCTCAGGTGTAACTTGCTCCATGTCTGGTTCATCAGCAACAGGATCAGGAGTTCCTTGAGCTTTTGTTGTAACATCACTGGGTGATTTTCTTGCCACT
The DNA here is from genome assembly GCF_002738365.1 of Cucurbita moschata. Lineage (NCBI taxonomy): Eukaryota > Viridiplantae > Streptophyta > Magnoliopsida > Cucurbitales > Cucurbitaceae > Cucurbita > Cucurbita moschata. The sequence goes on from NW_019268535.1 coordinate 4,071,267, forward strand.
CAAGCTCAACTCCCACTTGCTTCATAGTCTTAAAATTTATATTCTCATTGTTCTCGTATAGGACATTTTCATCAAAGGTCACACCACAATGTCTTGGGATTTTCCTATTCTTGTTATCCCAAAACCTGTACCCGAACATGTCAGGGTCATAGCCTATAAAGTAGCACTTCACAGTCTTAGTATCAAGCTTGTCTCTCTTCTCTGGATTAACAGTACAACAAAAAATTCTCAAGTGAGAGTACTTGAATTCTTTTCCTGTCCATACTTCTTCTAGAAATTTGAACTTCAAGGGTACTGACGGCCCTCTATTAATCAAATATGCTACTGTGTTCACAACATCAGCCCAGAATATCTTTGGTAGTCCATAATGAATCCTCATGTTTCTTGCTCGCTCATTCAATCTGTTCATCCTTTCTGCAATAACATTTTGTCTTGCCTTATCGGGAATTGTTCTTATTAATCTAATTTCCTTAGCTACACAAAATGTTTTAAACTCTGATTTCTTGTACTCTCCTCCATTGTCAGACCTCGGACATTTGATCTTCAAGCCAGTTTGATTTTCAACTTCAGTTTTCCACTTCTTGAAGGTGGCAAACACATCTGACTTGAGTTTCAGAAAGTAAACTCATACCTTCCTCCTGAAATCATCGATGAAGGTGATGTAGTATCTTGATCCACCAAGTAATGAAACTGAAGATGGTCCCTAGATGTCTGTATGGACAACTTCCAACCACACTTTCTTTGGTTCTCAGACAGCCTTTGCGAAACTAACTCATTTCTGTTTGTCCACAACACAGATCTCAGAAAGACCCATATCAACAGATTTTAAGTCTTCTAAAGCTTCTTTCGCAGTCAGCATCTTCCACTCATGTGTCCCAGTCTATTGTGCCATAGACTTGAATTGGAAGCACTCTCAACAGCAGCCATGTTTATGCACTCTGCAGTAGTGTATAGGGTTCCAGATTTTGTGCCACGTGCAACAACCATGGCACCATTCGCAATCTTCCACGAATTCTTTCCAAACTCTGCTGCATAGCCTGTGCTATCCAATTGACCAATAGAGATCAGGTTCTTCATAAGACCAAGAATGTATATGATATCTTGTAATGTTCACTGATTTCCTGCTGGAGTTTATATAAAGACATCTTCCTTCCCTTCAATCCCCAAGGTTTTGTTGTCGACAAGATACACCTTCTCAAAATTTCGAAACAATTTCTTACTTGAAGACAAATGGAACGATGCACCCGAATCCAAAATTCAATATTCAAATGGGCTGTCCATACTAAGGATTAAAGCGTCCTCACTATCTTTTATTGTATATATAGAATCCTCATCATCTTCAGACTTATGATTCTGCTTCTTCTTCAGTTTTGTACAATCTGTCTCATCAAAGGACTCTAGTTCTCCTTCGTCAGTCAGCAACAGATAATGCAATGAGGCTGAATATCTATCTGGTGCTCTAGTAGTTCTAGATGATCTTCTCAACACCTGCTCAGGTGTAACTTGCTCCACGTCTGGTTCTTCAGCAATAGGATCAGGAGTTTCTTGAGCTTCTGTTGTAACATCACTGCGTGAAGTTTCCTGTCACTCAAGTTCAACTCCCACTTGCTTTATAGTCTCAGGGTTTATCTTCTCTCTATGCTTGTACATGACATTTTCATATTTTTCTCATCCCAAAACCTATACCCGAACATGTCAGAGCCATAGCCTATGAAGTAGCATTTCACAGCTTTAGCATCAAGCTTATCTCTCTTCTCTGGATCAACATGAACATACGCTGTACAACCAAAAGTTCTCAAGTGAGAGTACTTGAGTTCTTTTCCTGTCCATACTTCTTTGGGCAATTTAAACTTCAAGGGTATTGACGGCCCTCTATTAATCAAATATGCTGTTGTGTTCACAGCATCAGCCCAGAATGTCTTTAGTAGTCCAAGATGAATCCTCATGCTTCTTGCTTGCTCATTCAATGTTCTGTTCATACTTTCTGCAATGCCATTTTGTCTTGCCTTACTGGGAATTGTTCTTATTAATCTAATTCCCTCAGCTGCACAAAATGTTATAAACTCTAATTTGTTGTACTCTCCTCCATTGTCAGACCTCAGGCATTTGATCTTCAAGCTGGTCTGATTTTCAACTTCAGCTTTCCACTTCTTGAAGGTGGTGAACACATCTGACTTGTGTTTTAGAAAGTAAACCCATACCTTCCTGCTGAAGTCATCGATGAAGGTGACGTAGTACCTTGATCCACAAAGTGATGAAACTCGAGATGGTCCACAGACGTCTGTATGGATCATTTCAACTACACTTTCTTCGGTTCTCTGGCAGCCTTTGTGAAACTAACTCGTTTCTGTTTTCCCATAACACAGCTCTCACAAAGGCCCATATCAACAGATTTTAAGCCTTCTAAAGCTCCTTTCGTAGTCAGCATCTTCATTCCTTTGGCGCTCATATGTCCAAGTCTATTGTGCCATAGACTTGAATTGGAAGCACTCTCAGCAGCAACAGTCATGTTTATATACTCTGCAGTAGTGTATAAGGTTCCGGATTTTGTGCCACGTGCAACAACCATGGTGCCCTTCACAATCTTCCATGAACTCTTTCCAAACTCTATTGTATAACCTGTGCTATCCAACTGATCAATAGAGATCAGGTTCTTCTTGAGACCAGGAATGTATCTGACATCTTGTAATGTCCACTGATTTCCTGCTCGAGTTTGTATGGAGATATCTCCCTTCACTTCAATCTCCAGAGTTTTGTTGTCGGCAAGATACACCTTCCCGAAATTTCCTAATTAAAAATTTCGACAATTTCTTACTTGGAGACGAATGGAACGATGCACCTGAATCCAAAATCCAGGAATCAGCTGGGTTGTCCACACTAAGGATTAAAATGTTCTAAGTATCTTCTGTTGTATATATAGAATCATCATCATCTTCATATTTATGATTCTGCTTCTTCTTCAGTTTTGTACAATCTGTTCGAAAGTGTCCTCTTCCCCTATAGCTCCAACACGTTACGTTGGGTTTGTTTAGAGATTTTCCCCGGTTCTTTGATTTTGATCGCCCATGTTTGTTTGAGCTTTTTTATTTATTTCTTCCCCTTCGATCAACACAGAGCATTACCTGATGAATCTCCAGTTTCTCGTTTGCGAATACTTTCGCTGAGAACTACATCTCGAATTTCACCAAACTTCAGTTTATCAGATCCTCGGGAACTGTTGATTGCGGCAACAACAGTATCCCATGACTCGGGTAAGGATGACATCAAAATCAACGCGTTAATTTCATCTTCGAAATTAATTTCCACCGAACTCAGTTGACTTATGATCATATTGAATTCATTTATATGATCAGCAACAGGTCCACCTTCAGACATTTGTAGAATGAACAATCTCCGCATCAAATACACCTTGTTCATAGCCGATGGTTTTTCATACATATTTGACAGCGCCTTCAATAGATTTGACGTTGTCTTCTCCTTGATAATGTTGAACGCCACGTTTCTAGATAGCGTCAACAGGATCAGCCGCAAGGCTTGTCGATCCTTGAGCTTCCACTGCTCCGTGGTCATGGTGTCCGGCTTCACCCCCAACAGAGGTTCGTGAAGATCTTTCTGGTACAGATAATCTTCAATCTGCATCTTCCAGAAACCGAAATCGAATCCATTGAACTTCTCAATTCCAATCTTTGAACTTTCCATCTTCATAGATCGTGGTGAATTTTGCCTAGCTCTGATACCAGTTGTTAGGATCGCACAACAACGCACACGCTCAATCTAGATGAACACAAAGAACATGATAGAGAAAATTGCAAGGAGAACTCTGGCTAAAAGAATTTTTTTTATTTTTTTTTTATTGATGACTTCAGGTATGTACAACAAGAGAGAGTATAGAGAATAGAAAGTACATTTTCAAAGCTCTACTGGACGGGATATATATATGGTTCAGTCTACTATATATAGTTTTACGAGATTTAACCATCTACTATATATAGTTATTTACCATATATAGAGCTTTACCATATATGGCTTTACCAAATATAGCTTTACCGAATATAGCCGTTGACCAAGCTATAAATACAAGAAGCAGACTCCATAACCTAACACTGTTGTTATAAGCAAACTCCATGAGAGGTAGGTGTTCATCCAAACAACTAACGAAAAACATCACACACGCCCTGAGCATGTCCTCTAATACTTGCTTCAACCTCTCTGTCTTACCATCTGTCTGAGGATGGAAGGTTGTACTGAAACAAAGTTGGGTACTAGGATGATAAAGAATCAGCTACCACATTATCTTTGCCAGGATGATAAAAAATCTCAACATCGTAATCTTTCACTAGCTCCAGCCACCTCCTTTGTCTCGTATTCAACTCCTTATGGGTGAACAAATGTTTAAGGCTCTTGTGATCTTTGTACACTTGGATTCTCTCTCCATAAAGACAATGTCGTCATGCCTTCAGTGTGAACACCACGGCAGCTAACTTCAAGTCATAGGTAGGATAATCCTTCTCGTAGTCCTTCAATTGTCTAGAGTCGTACGCAATTACTTTCCCATTCTTCATAAGCACACAACCAAACCCTTCATTGAGATGTCACTGTACACAACAAGGTTGCCTGATTCATGGGGCACTATTGGTACTAGTGCAGTCGCCAACCTCCTTTTTAACTCTTGAAAGCTCTCCTCACAAGCTGGAGTCCACACAAAGGACTTACCCTTTTTGGTCAACTGAGTCATCGCTACCAATGTTTTCGAGAAGTCTTGGACAAACTTCCTGTAGCAGACAGTCAAACCTAAAAAACTTCTTACCTTCATCACTGTTGTCGACTTTTTTTATCATCGCTACCAATGTTGTCGACTTAGGCCATCTCATGATAGTTTCAATCTTTGCTTGGTCCACATTAATTCCCCCTCTTCAGACCACATGTCCCAATAATGCTACTTCCAATAGTCATAACTCACACTTAGAAAACTTAGCATACAACTAATGAGTTCTCAACACAGTCAAAACCATTCGCAAGTGATCTTCATGCTCTAGTTCAGTTTTGGAATATAACAATATATCATCGATGAACACGATCACAAAGTTACGAAGTAATCCTTGAACACCATATTTATAAGCTCCATAGAAACCGCGGGGGCATTAGTGAGGCCGAAGGACATAACTGTGAACTTGTAATGTCCCTAGAAACTTCTGAAGATTGTCTTAGGGATGTCCTCTTCTCTAATTCTCAATTAATTATACCCCAACCTCATATCTATCTTGTTGAACACAAACACTCCTTGCAGCTGATAAAAAAAGTCATCTATTCTCGAAAGGAAAAATGAGTGCCAGCGAGGTCGCTGGTCCCCGAAGGGGAGTGGGTTGTGAGATCCCACATTGATTGGGGAGAAGAGCGAAGTATTCTTTATAAGGGCGTAGAAATCTCTCCCTAACAGACACGTTTTTAAAACCTTTAGGGGAAGCCTGAATGGGAAACCCCAAAGAAGACAATATCTGCTAACGGTAGGCTTGGGCAGTTACAAATGTTATCAGAGCTAGACATCTATAGATGTACCAGCAAGGAGGCTGAGCCTCGAAGAGCATAGAAACAAGGTGGTGTGCAAGCAAGGAGGCTGAACCACGAAGTGGGTGGACACGCAGTGGTGTGCCAGCAAGGATGTTGGACCCCGAAGGAGGGTGGATTGAAGGTTGCACATCGATTGGAGAAAGAAAAAAGTGACAGCGAGGATGCTGGAGTTGGGTTTTATGTCCTAAAACTCATAGTTTGTAAACAAAAACATATTCTATTTTTAATAAAGTTATTATTCATGTTTATTCAGTAAAGATTGTTATTGAATAAAGTGAATCTTACGATTATTATTCTAAATCCAATAAACTAAGAACACTCTGACTATAGTATGATTACTTGAACTATATGTAGAGACATAAGAGTGGATCAAGTTCAAGTATATAGTCAAAATGATCTATAGAACAGGGATAAGGCTGAGTACCTTATCCTGGGGATACTATGGATGCGGCCCACTTTTGTATATGATATAAATAATGTGATCACTAAATTGTACATGCGGAGACATGTGAGTGGGGGTGTCCTATGCAATGAGTATTGCATAAGATCAGACCATAAAGAAATTCACTCACACCTTATAATGTCGTTTACTGTTGAGACTGAGTTTTTTTTCATTCGATGACCTAGGTAACTCAATCTTAATCCTGAGCTAACCATGAACTTTTATTTATTTGGAATTATCCTTAGATTTGTATGGGTGAGAGTGCCTCGAGTTCGTCGACTCAATAGGCTTTTCATTTCAGGGGTAAGACTGGATGAATGGCTAGGGACATAGGGTGCAAGATGAAATTCACTCCTACCAACTTTTAGAGATAGTAGAGAGGTAGTTTCCTTAAGTACTAACTCCAAGTCTTAAACAAGGGGTCCCACCCTCTCATTGCCCTGAGAGGGATTCAGTTTACTAGTTGGACCACAAACCAATTGATCATTAGAGGAATAGTGGGACATGAGGAACAAGAAGTAACTTTAGGGGTAAAACGATAAATTGACCTAGCTCTAGTTACGAACAACCTGTGAAGGATTGATTTACTAATCATAGGTATATCAAATGGATAAAAATATATCTATAGTGAGGGGAGTGCAACTACTAGGCAATAGTGGAGTGTCCTAATAGTTAACGAATGTTGGTTAAAAAGGTTAATGAGTTTAGCCGGTTAATCTCAGATCGTTGGAGCCCATGATCTATAGGTCCATTAGGTCCCCCTACTAGCTCATATCAGACTAAACCATAGAACAGTGTGACAAGTGAGTTTGAAATGTTCTAATTCAAATTAGGGAATATGCGCTAAATATATACGATATATTTAACCGTGTTTTTGTTTTATTTACAAATTAAACAACAAGAGAGAATCGGAAATATTTAGATAAGATTTAAATATTTTAATCAATATGTGTCCAAATTGATTAGGATTGACATTTGAATTAAGGTTAAATATTAATTAAATTGTTTAATTTATCCTTTGATATTACCTTAATTTGAAATTAATTGTTGAATTAAAATAGAAAAAGTCAAAATGTTGACTTCCCCTGATGGAAAAATACATGTTTGAATGAGTAGAATATTGAGCATCAAAATTTGGTGAATTCAAACTTGCTTTGAGTGAAATTTTAAGTGTCAAAATTTGGTAATCTCAAATCTGCAGGAACAAGCAAATATGACTCTAGGTGATCAAGGTATATGTAACTTCTTCTTGGAAAAACCTTAAGGAAAACCCTCACAAACTCTCTCTTCACATGTACCAAATCTCTTCCAAGTTTAGTCACTCACCGGATAACACAACTCCATTCTAAGGCCAGAGAATAGTAGGGAAGACACTAGTGGTGGTTCGAAACCAGTCCGTGAGGAAAAAGAAATTTGAACTACAAAAAGTTAGTACTCAAACTCCTTCAGTTTTAATGCTTATGAACATGCTAGCTAATTTATTATAATTGATGTACTTAGAGTGCTTAATATCCAAATTGCTTCGGCATGTGTTATAACAACACCATCAGCTGGGCCCCAAAGAGAAATGAATTGTGAGTTCCCAAATTAGTTGAGGAGAAGAACGAAACATTTTTTATATAGTTTTATTGCTTGTTTTTGTATCGTCATTTGCAACAACATGATGCTATAGATTAGATTTAGCTCCTTTGAACTTTCATCTAAACATAATATATTTTAACTTCCATGCAACAATTTCTACATATATTCCTATAAAATTTTCTATAATAACACCTTATTAGTTATTATAGGTGTAATGTATATATTTAGATAAATAAGGTTAAAAAACTAAGAAGATTTAGATGGTACAACACCAATTTGATTCAGCTATATATATGAAACAAAACCAAGTCAATTTGTATAAAAAAAAAAAAAAAGTCACCAAATTAAAATCCGTAAAAATGAAGCCTCAAAACATCTTTTGTTTCATCATATTGCTTGCTTTTGAATCAAACATGATAATTAACTCATGTTTTGCACAATCTGATTCTAAATACCAGCGCCCATTGTCTCCATGGGAAGTGGCTATTTTGAATCACATGAAGGATTCCACTCTGTTAGCTCATTGCAAGTCGAAAAACGATGATTTAGGTGAACATGTGATCGTACCTGGAGGAAAATATTACTGGATGTTTAGTGAAAACTTTTGGCAATCTACACTATTTTGGTGTAATTTTAGCAGCAAACATGGGCAGGCTTCTGGTGAAGTATTTTGGCCAGACAACGGAGGCTGGCTTCAAGATCGATGTGCAAGTAATACCTGCATATGGGCTGCTAGAGACGATGGCATTTCCTTACGTCTTGGTTCGCTCGATTCATATCAATTAATATACCCTTGAAAATGATTTTACTCGACCTTCATTGAGTTTATTTCAGCTCGAACACAACTGTTGATCTAAGCATAATGCTTTATGAATGAAAACTCTTATCAGCTCTTTAAAGGTGAATCCAAGCATATTTATTAGAAAAAAAAATAAAACTTAACACACTTGTATTTTGCTTTTTCCTTTTAATTAAATTACAAATGAAGTTCACGATGCTAAATCACGAACCAGACAAGGGATGGGCCCACGCATCCCCTCTCCCCCAATGACATGTGTCGTGCATTCAAATGCTGACTTCTTGGGTTCACACGGCATTAACGGCGACTCTGCTTCGACCGAAGCTGTGACGGCTCAGAAATGTGTTAGTCAGCTTGGGTTGCAGTATTTGATACCTATTCCTACCTTTATTATTATTATTATTTTCTTTTTTTTTTTCTTTTTTTTTTCTTTTTTTCTTTTTTTAACCCTCCTAGAGCGGAATATGACCTCAAGAAAGACCATTAAAGTCGGACCTCTCAATTTAATTTAAATTGAGCTAAGAAATTAGTGTTACTAACAAAAACAAGATGGAATTACTAGTAGGATAAGTTCATGAAATGATATGATTAGGTTATGTATAGAAATCGGTATGATTATAATAGATTGATTAAACGATATGGTTAGGATACGTTCATTAAACAATATGGCTAAAGAACATTAATAAAATGATATGAGAAGGATACGTTCATGAAGCAATATGGTTAGAATACGTTTGAAAACGATATGACTAAGATATATTTACGAAATGATATGAGTAGGATACGTTCATGAAGCGATATGGTTAGGATACGTTTGAAAACGATATGACTAAGATATGCTTAGGAAATGATATGATAGGATACGTTCATGAAGCGATATGGTTAGGATATGTTTGAAACCGATACGACTAAAATATGTTTACGAAATGATATGAGTGGGATACCTTCATGAAGCGATATGGTTAGGATACATTTGAAAATGATATGACTAAGATATGTTTACGAAATGATATGAGTAGGATACGCAAACAAAGCGATATGAATAGGATATGTTTGAAAACGATATGACTAAGATATGTTTACGAAATGATATGATTTTGATACATGGTACACTATATGTGATAAAATTTATATGTTTATGATATGACATGTTGTAATACGATATGTTATGGCGTGATATGTGGAAGGCATACACAAATTATGTTATAATACAGATTGTGATATATGATATGATATGAACATTGTGATGTCGCATATGTACGCAATATGAATGATATGATTAACATGAAAAATGACGAACCAGCATAATAAATGATATAATAAAAGATACAAAAATGATTTAAAAAATAATATGATATGAACAAAGCGCTAGATGAAAATGAAAATATATTGAAACCTCATGCATTATTTTGTGTATATGCATCGAGGGATACCTCTATTTCTTCATGATAGTACGGACGCATACACTACTAGTTAGGGGAATGTTCATTATGTTTGTCATAATGCTACCGTAACGGTCGTTATTCCTAATGGGTATCCAGCATCAACAGCTACAGAAGAATGTTCGCCAAACCAGAAAGGGCCCAAGGAGGTGCACGAACCGACTGGTGGGTCCATACTCACATGTATGGACTATGTGTAGGAAAATTAAGTACACATCAAATTGCTCGTTAAGATAGCCGAAAATAATAGTCTCATTCATGAAATTGCATGAGTTTGCATTTAAGAGGAATAAAAAATTGCATGTGTTTGCATTTTACCGCAATAGTGGGACCCGTTACTGACAATTTAAAGCTATAATAATCCTTTAGATATATATATATATGATTGTAGAAGGTTTTGGTATGAAATAGGGTTGTAGAAGGTAAAAATGGCGTTAGGATATAATGGGAGTTAACAGAAAAGTTGGGAAATTTTGCAGAAAACGCGTGGTGCACGCGAGGCATATGAGGTAGGGCGAGTGACAGGTGCGACTGTGTGCAATCCAAGCATGTGGGTTAAGCACATCGAGTCTCTATTGGTGCATGAGGGCGCGTGTGACACTATTTTATTTCCCAATTCTTTCTGTTCGACTCGTTTTGACGTGTTCTATTAAGATTGGCCTTACCCTTAAAATTATGAAGTATATGTCTAATTGAAGAAATTTTGTTGAATTACCTTTTTAAGTATACACCACAAGGGAAAAAGAGTTCGAAAACAAGTAGCATATCGAGTTTCTCAAACAAGTTCTTAACTTATTTTTTGCAACACATGAGTACGTTGATTACATGATTAAGAGTTTATGACAGTAATATGTGCATTGATGTTATGAATATCTATTTGTACATTGTGATTGTTTGCCTGATATGTAAGTATGCTATAAATGATTAACAACGTTCTATGAATTGAACGTTATAAATATATGAATGTATTCATAATATGTGAGCATGCTAGGTATGTTAGTGGACAGATTATGACTCTAGGATATGTTTATAGTTTGTTGAGCTACAGGTCGTTAATTATGAGTATTGTAGTTTTCTGATTCTTGCAGAGTTCCTAACTAACGCGCTGTGAGCTAAGTTAGGAACAATGATCGTTGGTATATATGATGTTACATGCCGCTAGAGAAATTAGTCGACAGGCCGTATTTGATCGAGAGCGAGTCTTACATAAGAGTCCAAAAATCCCAATAAGCACACAGAAAGCGAGTAACCTAAGCTAGAGGTAGTTAAAATACCTTATTAACGTACCGATGATCCTAGTAAGAGAAACTAAGAATCAATAGTTAATAAGACTTAAAAACAACGGGAAAAATAAGTAATAAACTTGAGAATGACAAGTTAGCTATTTACCCAGTAAATTAATTACTCGTCAAAATTATTTTAATTTTTCTTTCAAGATAAAGATGATGCAAGCCAACAGAAGACGAGACCAGTAAGCTAAAGACTATAGAGAATCAATTTTTGAGCTTATTTTATGTACATATCCTTTCGCGGTTGAAAACTTACTTTGGTTATTTTTTTAGTTATAAAAAAGTCATGATTTTACATGTTTACTTGTTATGAAAATGTCATGGTTTTATGACTTGTTTTTCAAAGTAAATGATATATGTCAATGGTAACTCCTATGAACCAAGCGGTCGATGAGTGAGTTTTACATAGGTATCTTTATATGGCTGATGACAGTATCGTAACTTGAGACCATGACACATGCATAGAATAGTCGCATTTATTTTATTAGACTTAGACTAGAATATGTTGTGTCATGTTAAAGATGATTTCAAACACATAAGTCCATATCAGTGTTTTAAAATAAAGTTTATGTTAGGAAGAAATTTAAATGAAGTATTTTCGCATTCAATGTTTATTATATATATCAAAGTTGAGCTAAACCTAACTTTGTCTTTTAACCTTCTTATTTATGGCACAATTCTCTTGTTTTTTTTTTTTTTTTTTTTGACCTATTTCGATCTTCGCTCTCATTCTCAAGAACTAGCATTTTTATCATTTACCTGTAGTTTTTTTTATCATATATTTTTTATAATGATAACGAGTGTTAAATTAATATCTGAATCCGTATCAATAGATAGTTAGTGTTGTTTTCACTTTAATTTCTTGTTTTTTTTTACCATTGTTTGACTATATTTGCAAGAAAGATAACGAGAGCTAAATTGATATCGAGATCTAGTTGTAATAAGGGTTTTCTTATGTCTAGATCAACCTGTTACATCATTTTCAAGGATACTCTATCTAATATGAAGTAGGTAGCACCGTCTTCTAGGCACCTTTCTTTAGAAATGAGAGATGCTTTAAGGTTGATGAATGAAATAAGGGAATAAAGAGGATATTTAAGAAGTAATGGAAAAAAAGATGGAAATAAGAAATTATTGAATCGTATGTTAGAGAGAAGAAGAGGAATCGAAGAGAGAAATGATCTATGAAACGTAGATAAACGGTTTTTGTCTATATACTAATGGTAATAATTTTTTTAAGTTTAACGATATTAACGATAATTTTGAATGTTTGTGTGTATTTTTTAAATATGATAGTGACGATTCCGTTTATATACTAATGGAAAGATTATTTGTAAATATTTTTAAAAATTTTATAGGTATTTATAAGTTTTTAAAAGTTTAAAGATATTTTTAAAATTTTTGAAAAGTTAAAAATAGTGGGGGTAAGAATAAAAAATAATATTACAAAAAAAAATTAAAAGTTTAAAGATATTTTTAAAATTATCAACACGAACCGGCACAATCTGACTCAAAGACACAGTGTCCACTCTCTAGGGGAGTGGTAATTTGGAATTATATGAAGGATTCAATTCCCATGGTTCACTGCAAATCTAAAGACAACGATTTAGGCAAACATGAGATCAGCCTTGGAGAGAAGTACTCCTGGACCTTCTAAGAAAATTTTTGGCAATCATGATTTTGGTGCAATCTTAGCAGCAAACACGAGTATGCTTCTGGTGAAGTATTTTGGTCAGAAATGGAAAATTGGCGTAGTGATCCATGTTATAATAGTATTTGTACTTGGGAAGCAGGAGACGATGCATTTCCTTACGTTTTGGTTCTAAAAAACATATCTATTAGAGTACCCTTGGAAATGATGTAACTAAGCTTCATTGGATTGATTTCAACTTGAACACAATTCTTGAATTAGACACAAGAAAACCCTTATTACTTTTTTTTGTTTTTTTCAAGTAGACGCATTTTAAAATTGTGAGGCTAACGTCGATACATAATATGTCAAAGCGGACAATATCTACTAGCGGTAGGTTTAGGCTGTCACAATCACAAATGGTATTAGAGTCAGTTACTAGGTGATGTATTATCGAGAATGCTGGGTCACCAAGGGGTGAATTGTGAGATCCACCACATTAGTTGGAAAGGGAAATGAAGCATTTTTTATAAGAGTGTGGAAACCTTCTCCCTAGTAAATGCATTTTAAAATTGTGAGGTGACGACGATACATAACCAGCTAAAACGAACAATATCTACCAGCAGGACTTGAGCTGTCTCATTAAGAAAGTCAATTAAGTCTCACAACTTTTGACTCTAAGTGTAATAACTCAAAATTAGAAAAAATGAAAAAAAAAGAAAAAAATTTCCCGGTCATCAATTATGCAGAGAAAGTGGGGGAATTGGTCTCTACTATAAAATGGAGGTCCCTTACTTCATTTCATCTCACTTGAACGGTTCGACCTCAGTCGAAAACTACACTTTCTGACAGCTCTAAGTCGACATTTCGACTTATCTGGCTTGGGTCTTATATGCTCAAACCCTTTCCTACTAGTTTTAACCCTTCCGAAGTGTTTAAGATTAGTATGCCTTTTAACTAATTTAAATTATTAATTTATTTAGAGTCTAGTTTAAATTATTTTATGCAAAATGTGGTTTAGTTAATTTATATTATTTGGAGTTAAGTTTAATTATTTTATTCAGAATTAGGTGAGTACTCTCATAGTAGGATTCTAATTTATAATCGTGGACTCCTGGGGTAGAATTAAATTTCAGAGATCAACGTCAAGCTAGTATCAAGAGCTCGTAGTAGCTTCGGCTTAGATCCACCAAGTAAGTGGCTCTACTATCGGTCTCGTTGGAAGAATTTTTTTATGTATGATGACACATGCCGAGTGCCTTTGGGCACGTGTTATGTGTGTGATATGCCTAGTAATATGATGTTATGAATGTGTCATTATATGATATGTCAAGCGATATGATGGTATGAATGAAATGTTATTCTATGTCACACTAAACTACGTAATGTATGAGATCTATGTCACACTAAACTATGTAATATATGAGATGTTATAATGCACTATAATGTGTTATGTTAAAATGTACGAGTTCGCAACAAACATGTTTTCATTTTCCACTTTAAATGACTTAAACATGCATAAGATAAAAAGCCTAAGCCTATCTAAAATTTTAGAAAATTGAGTCGTTCCACGAATGAGGTCACTAATTTTTAATACTCACTATTTTCGAGCAAAGAGTTTATTTCCACAACCGTTCTTCCATTCTTTTTATGAGTATTGTTTTTTGTTTGAACTAAGAACAGAATTTTACAAAATCAAGGATTAATTTTATCATTTACGTCTTAAAAGTTTTCCATGGGAATCTCAGATAAAAGCATAGTTTTAAAGACTTTCATAACATGCATGTGGTGTAACCCACGCTATACTAACAAAAAAAAAAAAAAAATGTTGCAAGGCATTCAATTTTGCACAAAGAAAAAGGACAAAGTTCCATGTAGTTTTCCTTTTGATAATTCAAAATGAGAAATTTTAATTCAAAAATTCATATAAAAAAAATGAGGGGAAATTTTAACTGCTTTAAATGAAAAAGGACGAGGAAGTGTAGGGACAATAAATTTGCTTGCTGGTAACTAGAATGTCTCCTGTTGGAAGGTATTCATTCTCACGTTTTGGAACAAAATGGCGCATCAGAATCATGTTCATCTAATAAACCATCAAGAATGTCCCATAATTAATCTGTAAGCTATCAGTAAACACGACGCACCCAAAGTTTGTAAAGTAGCTGGAAACCTGAGATTCTCCCTCGCAGACAAAGAAGAGTACAACTACATGCAAGTGACAAGGAACATGACAGCAGTTCGGAGGATCTTGGAAAGAACATCTCATAGCCTGCTAATGACTGCCTCGACCTCGGCAGGGGTGTATAGATGGTATGTCGGAGCCACCTTTGCAATATCAACGTTATTCGGAGTCACCTGTGATCGGAGGGGCACAGATTTGATGGCGAAAGATAGTGTTAGAATTATATTGCACAAACAGGATTACAAAAGCACTATTTACTATTTATTTACCTTCTCTTCCATAACTTGCTTCAGAATGGAAAGTGCTATGGTTTCAGCTTCTAGAAGAGTTAGGTCCTGCAATCAATGGAGGTGATATTGAACAAATACCCTATAAATCCATTTTACATATGTGGCAAAAACGGAGATTTAAAGTGCTTAAACATGTGTGTAAAAGTTTTAAACGTTGTTGGAACCCGTTGGTTAGAGAAAAATGGCCAGATTTATCCAAAAATAATAACAATAATAATAATAAGGAATGCAAGGAATGTTCGTTGTTTAATATTCAAACTACGAGAGAATTAGACATATCTCATTTTGCTTGTAAATATTATATATACATATATTTACCTATATTATATATCTCAAGGCTTTAAAATGCGTCTACTAGGGAAAGGTTTCCACACCTTTATAAAGGATGTTTCGTTCTCCTCAACCAATGTGGGATTGTGTCCCCAACCAATGTGGGATTCTCACAATCCACCCCCCTCGGGGCCCAGTGTCCTCGCTAGCACTCGTTCCTTTCTCCTATCAATGACATGTCCACCCCTTCGGGGCCCAACATCCTTACTGGCACACCGCCTCGTATCTACCCCCTTTGGGGAACAACCTCCTCGCTGGCACATAATCCGGTGTCTAGCTCTTACACTATTTGTAACGGCTCAAGCTCATCGCTAGCAGATATTGTTTTCTTTGGGCTTTCCCTTTCCGGCTTTCCTTCAAGGCTTTAAAACGCATCTGCTAGAGAAAAGTTTCCACACCCTTATAAAGGGTGTTTCGTTCTCCTCCCCAACCAACGTGGGATTGTGTCCCCAACCAATGTGGGTATGGTAGCTTGAATCCATTCCTCTGAGCTCTTTATTATTTATATGGTCCTTGTTGACTACTAGGTCATCCCCATGGTGGTTTGTAATATCAAATATATATCAAGTTTTCACATTTTAACTTCCACAAAGAAATCAAAATGTAGATAAAACGTCACCATAGCTCACCTCATATTGCTTGTAAATAAAACGCCATTCTTAGTCTAATTTTGTCCAAGTTGAGCTACCAAAATTGTATGATTGGACAAAAAATATATGGGTTTGGGATGTTCTTCATCTGTCTAGGTTTTTGAAAATAGATGAAAAACGAAAGGTCGGTCTACTACATGCTACAAGCCACCATAGAATTCAGTAATAATATCTGACACTTAAAGTAGAAAACATACCTTGTTGTATTGCTCTTGCAGAGAGCTATCTGCACCTTCAGAACCTGAACCGATAGCTTTAGCATTGCATTGCCAGAAAGTGCCAGATGGATCAGTGTAGAATCTGCATACCACAGATCTCAGGTTAAGAACCGAGGGGGAAAACATCATATTTTGCCAATTCCGGAGGTATGAATGTTAAAGTAATATACAATGCTATCACAGATATTCTTGAATATTGCATTGATGATGCAATAAAGTAATAAATAAATTTTTAAAAAATGCTATTAGACATTAAAAAGTAAATGAATGCAGTGGCCACAGAAGCACTTAAAATTAGATGTACGAGTGTCAAACGGAATCTCAGTTCATAAAGCTAGAAGATGCATTCATGAGATAGAAACCAGTAAAAAATAGAATATAACGATTAAGAATGGGTAAAACAACAATAATCATGCAAAGGGGATAATCATGAAAAGAAATAAATCCAGAAGCAACACCAAAGGAGAATCATTGAAGTGGACGTTCTTAATGAAAACCTTAATTTTATTTTTATATTATTATAAGAAACACCACAATGTCTTCTTTCTAGTTGTAACCACCAGAATGTCCCAAAAACATTCACCTAAACCAACTATAAACTGACACATCCCTAATTACAGTACAACCCTTTTTTAATGTTCGGAGTGTCCTAAGCCAACTTGCACGCACCTATACTAATCTCACAACACGAATTTGACTCTACTATATTGAAATTATATCTTAAGAAGGAAACCACTATGGAATGAACTCATTCTCTCGAAGTCCTTTATTATTCAGTACAGCCTTACAACTTTGTCCCATGTAGGTGGGTACACTAACAATGCTTCACCTACCATATAAATTATTTTTGCTCCAACTGCCATTTGGTTCTTGGTTTTAAGGAAAAATATAAAAGTCCAAGCTCACTGCTAGCAGATATTGTCCTCTTTGGATTTTCTCTTCTGGGCTTCTCCTCAAGGTTTGAAAACACGTCTAAAAAGGTGAGATTTCCACACCCTTATAAGGAATAATTTGTTCCCCTCTACTGGGATCTCACAAATGGTTGAGTCTATCTTGATTATTTTGACTGTGATTTGAATAGAAAAATGAGGATCTTTGGGACAAAAATGATCAATTGAGTATTATGCGATCCCTTTCAATTTACGTTACCAAAGTGTAGTATTGAGATGTTATCTTTTTCTTGATTTTTCACTCATCAGAATCTTTTCAATTTGTAATCACCTATGTCATTAGGGTTGGGGATGACCATTTAATTCTTCGACTTACCGTTTATCTACACTACAAGTCCCTCATTTAAAAGATCTGAATGGAGCTAATCAAGCAGTATCGCATAAATTTCAACAGTTGCGATTTTAACCCTTTTTTTCCTGGGTACACCTAGTAGAAGTATGAATTTATCTCAATGATAAAAGTACCCAAAAATGGAGGTTTTTATTCTTAAATAAAATGATATAACCTCTTTTCCATGCCATGCCAATGGAATGATGCAAAAAAAAAGTGCAAAATACAGAATGCAGAGAACAACTAATCACATAAATCAGTTTACTGTTTATCAGTGGTAAACTTACAAGCTGGGCCCCTTCTCATCATGGCCGGCAATAAGAAGAGCTACACCAAATGGTCGAGACTGTATAGAGAAAAAAATGTGTTAGCAAGTGAAATTTTGAAATACTAACACCATGTATTCTTTTAAACACGGAAAATAAAAGGCATCAAATTCTTTCGAGAAAACAGAGGATGATTATGCGGAATACAGCCCTCCAACTTTTTACTAGGACTCGATATTGACTTCATTTCAAAGTAATAACAGGAAAAATATAGTAATATCTAAATTATATTCATATGGATAACATCAGAATGTCAGTAATTCACAAACTCATAAACTTTGACATATGTAAAGAGAGCATGAAATAATTCCCTAATCAAATATTACATATGAAGGTTATATTTTAAAGGGATTTGCTAAGTAAGTAAATAAATGGTGTTAATTCATTGCCATTATAAAGCCAGTTTACTGGAACAAATAACTTAACATGAAGTGGAGCATAGATAGGGTAAATGAATAGAAAAAGTAGATGGGTAATAACCATGGACTCCTCATCGCCTTCGCCAAATCTTAGGGCTAGATCACAAAGAGCTTGTGTTGTAGACTCCACAGTCATTGGCTCACTGTATGAGAAACGATGGTTCTACAGATATGAAGTTCAAAATTCAATAGTTTGTCTTTGAAAAGATATCAACAATAGATGCAAGGCAAGTCATCAACAGCACCTGGGTCTCAACTCGAGCATGCTCAACAAGTGTGTGAGCATCAGCAATCAATCCACTCATCGCACATCCTAAATGTTCATCAATTTCCATGATTTTTTCCACGCTACTTGGTTCCTAAATAAAAGTTTCAACAAAAATAGTGCTAAGCTCACTATTAGAATTCAAGATCCAAAAAGGAAAGGCTCTCAAAGTACAAACAGATAATGGGTCAATAACTAAATTTCAGGTAAAGCAGATAATAACGTTCTATTTCAATATCGACTACCCGGCATTTGACTTGAGCTAAACATGAAAATACATGCAATTGACCACCAATAAAAACTTCTTGGGATATATACAAACTTAGACATTCTTAAGGAAAAGGGGCAGACCAGTAGTGGAGATGTAATACGTTTTTCAACCGCAAGCACAACGCCTTCCTTCGTTTTCAAACCAATTGCCGTCGAACCAAGCTGGAAAAATTAAGGGGGAAAGCAGTTGATTCAATAAAATAAACAAAAAAAAAACGTGGAGCAAATTATGCTCGTGTCCTGTCACTCAACTTACCAGTCTTCTCCTAATCTCACAAACATTTTATAAATTTAATCAAAATAACTAAGAACTGTGATAGCGAAGAGGAAGAAAAAGATAGACTACCTTAATAGCCTCAATCGCGTACTCAACCTGGAACAATCGTCCTTCAGGAGAGAAAGTATTCACACCTCTATCATATTCAGTCCTGAAAAAATCCACATAAAAGGAGAGACCGAAAAATCAAACAATAGAAACAACACAACAAGAGGAAAGAGAAAACAAAAATTGCACTAGATTACCTGGTCAGAAACATTTTGCGCTTCAATGAAAGAAATCCGTCTAGATTCTGCGGAAAAACAGAGAAATTAGAACATTTCAAAAGCAGGAGCAAGACAAACTCAGCACCAAAATCTAATTTTCAGCGATGAAAACTAAAGAAAATGGAGATCTACTTACCTACAAAGGAAGAAGAAGAAGAAGAAGAAGCAACTTCAGTCTTTTGTGTTGAGGTTTAATCAGACCCTTTCTTGCCAAGCAAGACGAGGGGGCGGGTTTTATGGGTTTCCGGTTCAGCCATTTCTGACCCGGTTCGTAAGATCATGGCTCGGCCCAAAAATTAAACGGACCATACGACATGGGCTTGTATGGTCCAAGCCCAATATAACGTTTTGAAAAGTTTGGAGATTTTTCTTATCAAATTATCATTCATTTTTTCCAATTAAACTTAATATACATAATATATAACTTTTATTCACATTTATTATAAATGAAAGAGGAAAACACTCGAAGACACGAGAAACATCAATCTCGAGATTCATAGTTAGAAACTAGTCTCAGTTAAGACGAAACAAGTACGGGAAGTCAAAGCATTCCAACCCAGTCATAAATCGAAGGTTTTCAACCAAATCTTGATCGAGGGTCAAATGATTTGTTGAAGGGACACTAGTAGATACATTTTTAAAGAAAGAAAAAATAGTAATTTGTTTAACAAATTTAGTTACTACGAAGGGACACTAGTAGATACATTTCTAAAGAAAGAAAAAATAGTAATTTGTTTAACAAATTTAGTTACTACGGAGAAGGAGGAGGTGAAAGAAATTTCATCCACAAAAATTCCAACCAACTCCGGGAAGCAATGAAATCCCGTCTTATAAAATGACCTCCCTTTCCAATCATTCAAATCACTCCTCCTCTCAATTTCACTTCAATTTTTGTTGTCACCAACAACTGGTATTAGAGCGATCTTGTAGCAACAAGAATGACAGTAGAAAAACAAGTTAAGAGCTACGTTCAGCCCGCCATCCCAAGGTTCGATGGTCACTATGATCATTGGGCAATGTTGATGGAAAATTTTCTCAAATCAAAGGAGTTTTTTGATATGGTGGAGACGGGTTATGAAGAGCCAAATGAAGGCGAGGTACTCTCAGCTGGTCAACAGCAACTGTTGGCAGTATCGAAGTTGAAGGACCTGAAGGTCATGAACTATTTATTTCAGTTCGTTGATAGGACTATCTTGAAAACAATGCTTCAGAAGAAGACATCCAATGAAATTTGGGATTCTATGAAGAGGAAGTATCAAGGCTCAACGAGAGTAAAGCATGCTCAACTTCAAGCAGTTAGAAGAGACTTTGAAATTCTCCAAATGCAAAAGGGAGAAACGGTGAATGATTATATTGGCAAGGTTATGAGTCTTGCAAGTAAAATGAGGATGCATGGTGATTCAATCACGGATGTTGTGGTCGTAGAAAAGATTATGCGATCACTCTCCAAAGTTCGATTACATTGTATGTTCTATCGAACAAGCAAACAATGTCGAAGAGATGCAAATAGATGAACTCCAAAGCTCCCTATTAGTACATGAACAGAGACTAATCGTACAAGTGTAATAGAGGAGATGACAGCCTTAAAGATATCCACATCAGATGAAACTTTAAGCCCAAGAGGTAGAGGGCAAAGAAGAGGCAAAGGTTGTGGGAGAGGCAATCGAGAAAGAAGTGGAGATGTTGGCAGGTCAGCAGATCTAGTCAGAAACGATTATGACAACAAAGGCAAAAGACACTTTGACAAGTCTAAGGTGGAATGCTACAGATGTAGACGCCTTGGACATTACAAAAATGAATGCTATACTAGGCTCCAAAAGGAGAAAAGAGATCCATCAATTTTGTGGAGAGAAGAGAAGAAGAAACATTGTTAATGTCATTCCATGCTATGAAGGTTGCAGATCAAGGTGTATGGGTTGTAGACTTTGGATGCAGCAACCATATGACAGGTTGTAAGGAATTCTTCTCAACTCTGGATGAAAATTTTCATACTGATGGTGTTAATATAACACATGCGGAAGCAATTTGGATCTTAGGCACTTTTAGAACATCAATTATTGTAAATCACTAGCATGTTCATAAGTATTAAAACTTAATGAGTTTAAGTACTAACCTTT
>NW_019268535.1:4093434-4093689 GCF_002738365.1 Cucurbita moschata
AATTGCGGTTAAATATATCGTATATATGTAACGCATATTCCCTAATTTGAATTCGAACACTTCGAACTCACTCGTCACATTGTTCTATGGTTTAGTCCGATATGAGCTAGCAGAGGGACCTAATGGATCTATAGATCATGGGCTCCAACGATCCAAGATTAACCGATTAAACTCATTAACCTTGTTAACCAACATTCGTTAACTACTAGGACACTCCACTATAGCCTAGTAGTTGCACTCCCCTCACTATAGATA
>NW_019268535.1:4094409-4149354 GCF_002738365.1 Cucurbita moschata
ATGATCGTAAAGTTCACTTTATTCAATAACAATTTTTACTGAATAAACATCAATAATAACTTTATTGAAAATAGAATATATCTTTGTTTACAAACTATGAGTTTTAGGACATAAAACCCAACACATACTACGGTTTCTCTTGGCAACAATTCAACTATCCAAGTGATGGGGGAAAGGAACCGTAGATATCAAGACTAGAAATGGCTTTGTAGAGTCTATTTCTAATGTATTTTACATTTTTGATCGGAAGGCCAACTTACTTCGTATCGGTCAGTTACAAGAAAAGGGGTATGTGATCACATTCTAAAATGATAAATGTGAGATTTATGACTCCAAAAGAGGATCGATTGCTAAGATGAAGATGACCACCAACCGTCTATATCCGTTGACGTTAAATATCATTGCCAAAAGTTTGATGGTGAAGAACGAAGATACCACCTAGCTTTGGCATTTTAGGTATGGTCATCTACACTTCAAAGGATTCAAGACGTTGTCTTCAAAGAAGATGGTAACTGGGTTGCCAGATATTACTCCTCCAATAGAAATTTGCGAGAGCTGTGTAGTAGCAAAACATGAAAGAAATTCTTTTCCATCCGGAAAATCAAGAAGAGCTCAAGCAATTTTGGAGTTGATTCATTCAGACATATGTGGTCCCATCTCTCCAACATCAAATGGTGACAAGAAATATTTCATGACCCTCATCGATGATTTTAGTCGAAAAATATGGATTTATTTCTTGCACGCCAAATCAGAAGCCTTTGATTGTTTCAAAAAATTTTGTGCTCCTATGAAGACGGAAACTGGAAGAAGAGTCAAAGCTTTAAGAACTGACAGAGGTGGAGAGTTCTGCTCGAACGAGTTTATTAAATTTTGTGAAGAGAAGGGCATAAGGAGGCAGTTAACAACAACATATACACCACAACAAAATGGTGTGACCGAAAGAAAAAACAGGATCATTCTCAACATGGTTCGAAGTTTACTAAATAAGGAAGAAGTCCCAAAGGAATTTTGGCCAAAAGCTGTCGTGTGGTCTGTTCACATTCTCAATCGGAGCCTTACTTTTTCTGTTAGAGATATGACTCCACAAGAAGCATTGAGCGGAAGAAAACCTGCAGCAGACCACTTTAGAATCTTTGGGTGCATAGCATATGCACACATTCCTGATAAGAAAATGAAGAAACTTGAGGACAAGAGTTTAAAGTGTGTGTTCCTTGGAGTAAGCGAGACTTCTAAGACGTACAAGCTCTATGATCCTTTGACAAAGAAGGTGGTGGTAAGTTGTGATGTAATCTTTGACGAAAAGAAGACTTGGACATGGGAAGAAAAAATCACTGTGAATCAGCATATTCCTGTAGATCTTGAAGAAGAACAAACTGAAGCCCCCATTCAGCCTCACTATGAGCATGGAGAGAGTTCATCACAAGCTCAACAAGAAGAACCAGTAGAAGAAGATCATGATCATAATCAAAGAAATCCAAGAACAAGAAAGAGACCAAATTGGATGGTTGATTATGAGATGGACTATGAATCAAGTGATAGTACTTATTTTGCATTCTTTATGGATAGTGATCCAATTGTCTATGAAGAAGCGGTAAAGGAGAAGAAATGGAAGGAAGCTATGGACAGTGAAATCAAATCCATAGAGAAGAACAAGACTTAGGATCTCACTGATCTTCCTAGAGGGCAGAAAACAATCAGAGTAAAATGAATTTTCAAAACCAAGTTGAATGAAAACGGTGAGGTGGATAAGTACAAGGCGTGACTCGTTGCAAAAGGATACAAGCAGTAGTATGGAGTTGATTATAAGGAGGTATTTGCACCAGTGGCACGTCAAGACACTATCAGGCTTATAATTTCTATTGCTGCACAGAAATCTTGCCCTATTTATCAACTTGATGTGAAATCGACCTTCCTACATGGAGAGCTTCAAGAAGAGGTATATGTGGAGAAACCAGAAGGTTTTGTTCAAAAAGGTAAAGAGGAAAAAGTATATAAGTTGAAGAAAGCTTTGTACGGTTTGAAGCATCCGAAGGCATGGTACAGTCGCATTGATTCTCATTTTGAAAAGATGGGATTCACTAAATGCCCGTATGAACATACGTTGTATGTGAAAACTAAAAAGAGAGGTAACATTCTCATTATTTGCTTATATGTTGATGATTTAATATTTACTGGCAATAACGAAGAAATGTTTGAATTTTTTAAGAAGAGCATGATGAAGGAATTTGAAATGACAGATTTTGGTTTGATGAGATATTTTCTTGGAGTAGAAGTTACTCAAACTCCCGCATGTAACTTTATCTGTCAGAAGAAATATGCTCAAGAATTACTTGAAAGATTTAAATTGGATGAGTGCACATTTGGAACTCTATCAGAATTGGGTTTGAAGTTGCACAAGGATATTGAAGGGTGAGAGGTTGATAATAGGTACTTCAAACAAATTGTGGGAAGTTTGATGTACTTAACTTCAACAAGACCAAACATCATGTACGCGGTTAGTATGATAAGTCGTTACATGGAGTATCCAACGAAAAAACATCTCAATGCAGCAAGAAGGATACTTCGTTATGTGAGAGGAACTTTTGATTTGGGGGTATTCGACAAGAAAGGAGATGATCCAAAGATGGTTGGCTATACAGATAGCGACTATGCAGGTGATATAGATGATCGTAAAAGTACTTCAGGAAGTATTTTCATGATGAGTTCATGAGCTATTTGCTGGTCTTCAAAGAAGCAATCTATTGTAACACTCTCAACTATAGAAGCAGAACTTGTGGCAGCAGCAGGATGCTTGTGCCAAGCAATTTGGTTAAGAAAAATGCTTGAAATTCTTAATTAGAAGCAATCAGGTACAACGGTTATATATTGTGATAATATGTCAACTATTAAGTTGTCTAAAAATCCTGTGTTGCATGGAAGGAGTAAGCACATTGATGTTCGGTTTCATTTCTTGCATGATTTGTATAAATAAGGCATTATTGAACTCAATTTTTGCCGAAGTGATGAACAAATCGCAGACCTATTCACAAAACCCTTGAAACAATCATTGTTCGAGAAGCTTAGAAGAAAGATGGGGATGTGCAGAATCCAAGATGTATATTAAGAAGATGGAGTGAAGTCTTAAACTGATTTCTGCAAAATTTAGTTTAAGGGAAGGTGTTGAAGGGACACTAGTAGATACATTTCTAAAGATAGAAAAAGTAGTAATTTGTTTAACAAATTTAGTTACTCCGGAGAAGGAGGAAGTGAAAGCAATTTCATCTACAAAAATCCCAACCAATTCCGGGAAGCAATGAAATCCCGTCCTATAAATTGACCTCCCTTTCCAATCATTCAAATCACTCCTCCTCCCAATTTCACTTCAATTTTTGTTGTCACCAACATGATTATGGAGTTATTATCAGCCTTAACCACAAACTTGGACCTATTTCTCTTTCGTGGAGGTGACATATCTCCTCTCTACGTCATTGAAGTTTTGCTCGCATACACGAGGGGATGACCATCTATAAGAAGAACGTTTCTCGAAGGCATAATAAAATGCATCAATCTTTACTCCAAATGGTCAAGTCACGTCGGCAATTTTGAGCACCAAGCCCTCCATCTTTGCCCTCTTCAACTCGTCATAGGCATTTTGATACTAATCTAACTCATGCTATTATTTTTCTGTAACATGTACGTCAATGGTTCTGTCCTTTTTTAGAATCCTTCGATGAGTGCATGGTGTTTTAAATGCTTTTCGCTATACTAGGAAAGAGGACTGGAGGGTGTAATTTGTGCTCTGGGTGATGGATGGATGTCTCCCTATTGAGCTTGCATGAATGTTTAAATTATGGATTATGCGCTTAGATGATTGATAGAGTTATCTCCCAAATAAAACAGGTGAGCGAACTAGGTTAAGGTTATGATGTTAGAGCATGAGTTGTATCATGTTGACCTTTGTCGGTATATTTTTAGTAGACCGAGTACACTAGGATTATGAGCGACAATCAACAATCAAGATTGTAAAACCCGTAGCTTGCAAGACTGTAATCACCATCTATATTCCTTGTGTACCTTAGTAGCACTATCCAATGACCTAGGTTGCACTCAATAGTGCCTCTGCCAAGCAGTAGGTATCTCGAAATTTTTACCATTAAGCTTCACTAAAGTCAAAGAGGATGGTGAATCGTGGTTACTTGAGTTGTTATTATTATGTGTAGAAAATGGGTTGAGAACGATTCCATAAACTTGTCCTCGGAGGGGACAAGGGACTATATAAGTAGTTTAACTTATAATGAGTCACTATTGTGTCTGAAACTGAGTAGCTGACTAGCATGTGAGATCGCTCCCCCCAAATATTAACATTACATATAAGTGTTCAGTTAGAGATACCATATTGCCCTATGAAATAGGATGAGGTTGTGCCTCAACCTAGGATACCGGTTGTTCACTGTTGTGGCAGTGCAAGCTTACAAAGTATGAGTAGAAAAGTTAGTTCACTCTGGAGATGAGATATGTTGTCTAGTAAACATCTACCTCTAGAACCCGGTGAACAACTTTCAACACTGATTGTGTCAGTGATAAGTAAGAAAACCGCCTTGGAACTCTAAGGTCTTCTCACAAGCTCAGATAACTATAAAACTCAGGCTCAAACTTTTTAGAGCCTAAAGAAAATCTTTTGGTAACCTACAGGGAGTAGGATGTGACGAGAGCCTACAAGTAGGCTACTTACTAATTATTTTTATACTTTGAGTCATGGTGGAAGAGCATTCGAGAGCTGCATGTTCACTAAGGGTCGTTCTAGGGTGTCAATCATGTTTTTGTATTTTGGACCTTTTACGTGTTTGTGTATTTTGTCGAGTGGCTTATCCCAAGTATCAATCTCATGATAAATTCTCCTACGTGGAGTATGTTATTCCGTAAGCTTTCAGGCATAATCTCGTCATATTCCTCTGGGACATTTTTAATCTTTCAAAGGAACTATTTCTTTGTTATCTTTATCTTCTAGAATGAAGACGACCATAAATGTTGGTTTTTCATAATCAAGACCTTTTTACTTGGAGGGTCGATAACATCCGTATTCTATTTAGTTGCTTGATGTTTGCCAAAATAACCGAAGGAATTTCATCCTCAGTACCACATCAAAATTGTTCATCTTAACAATTACAAAACCAATGTGTCCACTCAAGTCCCTTAATTTTGATACGTTTCTCTATGTTATTCCTATAATGAGTACGGTTGTCAAGTTGCAGACTTTCATCTTTTTTGTGTCACTGTCTAAGTAGGTCCAGTTGTTTCACTGTGGTTTTGTTACGAAGTTGTGGATGACTTCAGAGTCGACCATAGTGAACTTTCAGAGAGATGGATTGATTATTTTTGTTACCTTCACTTGAGAAAGCTTGATTTTACCTCATATATTAAGAATGATCGTTAAGGAACTCAAACAAACGTCCTGCAGTTGCATAGGTAATAGAAATATCTAAACTAATTGCTCCTACAGTTTTGAGTTAGCCTACAATTACGAGACTTAAAAAACCTGATTAACTCAACCCAACCGAATTCATACCATTTGAGTTGAGTTTATCAGATTGGATTAAAAAACTTACGATATAATTATTGTTAAGTATATATAATTATTTTATTTTATAATTATTTTTTGATTATTTATTTTTCAATAATTAAAATAATTTTTAACTCTTTTCCGGTAACCTAAAATTAGATTGATTAAATCAAACGAACTCAAATTTATTGATATTATATTATATATTATTTTATAATTATTTATTTTCTAATAACTCTTTAAAATAATTTAAAACTATTTATAAGATAATTTTTTAAAATATATATGGAAGCTGATTTATAAATTTTATTAAATATTTGAAAATAAATAAATAGAGAATTACGTATCGACATTTTATTTTATTAAAAATAATACTTTGAATAAATGATCCAAACAACTCGAACCATTCCATCCCAAAAATTTTATGTTTGAGTACGGTCAAGTTTATTATTTAATAAGATTTGGGTAGATTGAGTTCGGATTATATCTAAAAGATATCTCAACCCGACCCAACCTGATTGACAGACATCTCTACCCAACCCTTCAAAAAAAAAAAAAAAAAAAAAAATCTTTAAATCTTAAAAATTGAAGTAAGTTTTTGTGAGAGGCCCAGAGTAAAACCAAGGCCCGTCGTATAGTCGTACACAGAAGAAGCCTTCTTCGGCAACAAGAAATCCCAGCTTTATAGAACCAGGGCTTGTCTCCGGCATTCTCCAAGAACTCCCATTTCAGAACCTCTTCTCGATTCCCCACTTCCTCTTTCCAAGACGACATGGGAGATAGCCAGTACTCCTTTTCTCTCACCACTTTCAGGTCTCTCACTCAACTCCCCATTTCTTCCTCTCTTTCTCGATTCCGCCTTCCTCTAATGCTGTGTTTTTGTCCTGTTTCTCAGTCCTTCGGGAAAGCTTGTGCAGATCGAGCACGCCTTGACAGCGGTTGGATCTGGTCAGACATCACTCGGTATCAAAGGTATCTTCACGCCGAATGATGTTTTGTTTTATTGATAATTGCCGCGCCATCGGACCTCAGTTCTCGACGCGGAATGATGTATAGTTTAATTCATCTCAACTTTGCATTTGCGTTTCTTTATCTTGTTTATCTGAATTTATCACATCATTGTTTTCCTATTGCATTCATAGTAACAGGACGATTCGAACTCTTCAGGTTTTGATTAAAAAAAGTTTTTCCTTCTCCATGTATAGTTTAATTGATCTCAACTTTGCGTTTGAGTTTCTTTATCTTGTTTACTGAATTTATCATAACATTGTTTTCCTATTGCATTCATAGTAACAGGACGATTCGAACTTTTCAGGCTTTGATTAAAAAAAGTTTTTCCTTCTCCATTTATGATCTTAGCACTAAGGTCTTAGGTTAATTGTAGAATCATTTGTCTTGGTATTTTTGGTATCGCTTGTTAATGTTTTTTATCACATCTTTGCGCCTTAGCTGCTCATGCTTAATTACACTCGGAGAGTTGCTTTTTTGGTTGGTGACTATAACTTTGGATGTTCGTGGTAAGGGTTTCGATTAATGCATTTTCTTCCTTGCAGCTGCCAATGGTGTTGTCATCGCAACTGAAAAGAAACTGCCTTCTATCTTGGTTGATGAAACGTCTGTACGTAACTCAATTGAATAATTATAACTTCTGACTTCTTTGAACCCTTTCTCATAGTTAGTATTATAATTGTTGACTCTTTATTTGTCTCAGGTTCAAAAGATCCAGTCTCTGACACCAAATATTGGAGTTGTTTACAGGTTTGATTTTCTCCACCTCATGGCAGAAGGGGACATTACTTCTGCCATGTTTCTCTCTCACTGCTAAATTTCTTTTGGAGTGGCCTCATGCTTTTGCTATTATGCGTTATGAATGTGTTTCCACATCCCACTTCAAACTTTTCAATTCCTCGAGGAACTCCTCTATTCCATTTCAATATCTTTGTGATTTACTCTGCTTTTTTTGATAACTTGTAAGTTTTCTAAACATTGTGTCTGAGTCCGTAAGTAAACTTCCTTATTGGCTAACATTTTGGAACAAGACTATAGAGTAGCCTTTGGGGAGATCTTCTTTCATTTAATCGAAGGAGCTAATTTACCTTGTGTCAATAAGAATTAGGATTTTACTTTTTTATTTGGTGCTGTTAATAAATCATGTATTCTTTGAGCTGTCTTGTTTTGCTTTCAAATATGCATTTCTATGGTCTTTAATATTAGAAGTTGGATAGGGCATGCATGTGAGTCATTCTATTGTAGCATTCATTCTTCCCCATGTAAAGCTTACCTTCAAATTCTATTATGATATTTTTTCCTACAGTGGCATGGGTCCCGATTTTAGAGTTCTGGTCAGAAAAAGTAGGAAGCAGGCAGAGCAATACCATAGACTGTACAAGGTACAATGAGGTTTCAACTCTTATGTCTATTTTCTTTATAACTACAACTCTCTTTAGTTTGTATAATCAGTTTACTGTAAGACAATTTGGTTCACTAGGTACCATGAGGCTTTCAATCTTATGTAATTTTCATTGTAACTGAAGTACTCTTTAGTTTGTGCAATCAGTTCAGTTTACTCCTTGGTACACTTTTTGCGCATTCAGCTTGAATATGGAAGAAGCTGTTGACTGATTGTCGAATTACGTACTTCTTATTTGTGCCCTTTTTTGTCTGTCTTTCATACTAGAAATTCATTAACTTCTAAAAAGAATGTGAATAATCTTAGTTTCATGTTGGGTTTCTTCAATATAGCTGTGCTTTCCAAATTCTTTCAATCTTTTGAAATGTGAACTAATTTTCCTTTTTGAAAGTGTGCCTGTAATTTTCATTTATGATAGAGTATGTTCATGAAAAAAAAAAAAAAAAAATTATAATTGAGTATGTGATTCCAGTGCTGATTGTTTGGCATTGTACCTATGGTTTTATTCTCATGGTTGTAACCTGTGTAAAATGTTTCATAGGAACCAATTCCAGTCACTCAACTTGTGAGGGAAACAGCAGCTGTAATGCAGGAGTTCACCCAATCTGGGTAAACACAATTCTTGCCCTGAAAGTTGTTTAAACTCTAGAATTTTAAATGAAAGATTGATACTTGACACCAACTGGTGTAGCCTAACGTGCAGAAAACTATTTTTAAAGTCTCTGAATGGACATAATGTGGATGTTATATTTTTTTTTTTACTTCTATTCTCTTTTTCCAACCCCATATCCCTATTTTTGCATATTCATCTTTTGTTTCAATGAAAATGGTTGCAGTGCTATGTAGCCCTTTCCAGTATATTTATTTTCACATTGCAACTTGGGTGCTGTTTGCCTGAATATATGTGTTTATGTGTACGTGTTTTATAAGGCATGGATATATTTTTTTCCACTTTCATCTATGAATTCTTATTTTTGGTTTTTTTCTTGTCTGTAGAGGTGTAAGGCCCTTTGGAGTATCTCTTTTGGTTGCAGGGTTTGATGACAATGGTCCTCAATTATACCAGGTAGAGTATTTCTCATGTCTCGTTAAATTAGTGATACAATGAATGCTGGTTTAAGTGGCTTTTAGCGTTATAATTCACAGCATTTTACATTCGTATCCAACTTATAGCTTCATGTAAGTTGGAAATGAAAATTTCAGGAATCCACTTTTTGAATATTATATAAGGTTTTTGAGACACTTGAATCTGTTTATATGCTCAGTGAATGCCTAAGAGCAGTCTAACCTTGGGGCTGCTTTCCTCCCTTTTGTATATTTCATCGCACCCAATAAAATAAGGAAAAACAGGAATGCCAATGAACATTGTGTACACGTGTTTGATTAGAGTAGTCTAAGAAATTCTGAGTGTACATACTGTTTTTCCGATCTAGTGTCTGAGCTACAAGATGGCTCCATTATATATATAGAAATTATTAATTTTTGTTAACATCATTGAAAAGTTATTTCTTAATTCACTTTACTTTTTGTATGGAATACTTTTCTCTAGGTGGACCCATCCGGTTCATATTTCTCTTGGAAGGCCTCTGCAATGGGGAAGAATGTTTCTAACGCCAAAACCTTTCTAGAAAAAAGGTATCCATTCTAGTTGTCTGTTGCCTGAGTTCTTTAGTCGAAGTACGTAGTTTCTGCATCAAGATCTTCTGTTAAGTTTTTCCTATTAAATAGAACCCAAAGCTGGCTTTGTGAACTCAAATTTGAGGATTCGAAACCTATCGATAGAATCTGATTTAAATGCTGCCAAGTATCATACCACAGATATTTTTGCTGGTTGCTTTGCTTCCTGGGGCCATTCATCCATTTTTCTTGACAATTTTGGTGGTCTTACCTTTCAATGTAGGTATACTGATGATATGGAGCTTGATGATGCTGTGCACACTGCTATCTTAACCTTGAAAGAGGGGTATGTATATTTTAACTAATCTTCTTCAATGTATGGACTTGGCTTCTGAGTCTCTCGCTCTCTCTCTCTACCTTAAAGAATTAAATTGAGAATTAGTTTATGTGAAGGAGATGCTACGAAGCAGCAGCATGTTGGGATGGAGATAAAAATAATACAGGAACAGAAGAGTTTCTGACGTTCTTTTATTCTCCATTATCCACATAAATCTAAGCATTTAATGGGAGCTTATTCAACTTGGGGATCAATTTCCTTAGGCAGCTTGGAAGTTCCCAAGAAATTGGAACTAATCTTATTTTCAGATACTCTAGAATGAGCTATATTGATAAGAAACCATTTCATTGTTGTATAAAATCTAAGGGGGAAAAAAGGAAAAGAAATAGGGCCCCAATCCAAGGGATTTACAAAAATCTTGTCCTATCAAAAGACCAAAAGTGACCTAAAAGCTTCTTAGGTTAGGCCTTAGTTTACATAGAAGACCATGTATATTAACAATATGTCAACTTTAAAACCATTTTGTGTTCCACAGGGCCGCTTGGTGATTGGCGAAAAGCTGATTATTATTCATTTTCTCTCACAAGTTCTAATCGATCTAAAATTAAAATCCACATTTTGTAAATCATTTATAATGCACAGCCGCATACTGCAGTACAATCTGCGTCCCAATATTGTTGTTTCTAATATTATGTGCTAGTCATCGGTAATGTTTTGGGTACTTTTGTAGATTTGAAGGACAGATCTCAGGCAAAAACATTGAAATTGGAATAATTGGCACGGATAAGAAATTCAGGTTGGTCACTCCTATTCTGTTTTCTTGGATTCTTTTTTTTTTTTTTTTTTTTTTTTTTGATAAGAAACAATTTCGTTGATAGTATGATGTTTTGTCGGAAATAAAAAACCCTATCCTTTGGGTTGAGCTTCAAAACCTTATGCATAGTTGAATTGTATGGCATGCCGTAGGTGTCAATGTGCTTCATTGTGAGTGTATTGTTCGAATTTTGTGGAGTTTTGTATTGAAACTTAGAAAGTTGCGTTTGAATGCTAAACACTTGAAACTGGAAAATTTTGATCTTACGCATATTTGCAAGTTTTTTTGGTGGTTCAACAATGTTATGTATATACGTAGAGTTGTTTGTTAACGAAGCTTGTGTGGGCAGTATTAGCATAATGTTTAGAACACACAGGCACAAATGTTGTTAGATAGAGAAGTAAAATGCACATTTTGTATCTCTCTGTCGTGTGTTTCTTCTTTGTTATCAGTTCGATAATAGAAATTGAAAAACTCAAACTTGAAGCTACATACTTACTTTCCGTTTACGCGTATGATTGTTTTGCAGAGTACTAACCCCTGCTGAGATTGATGATTATTTGGCTGAAGTAGAGTAAGCAATATGATGCTTGTGTGCAAAGTGAAGTTATTTTAAAGACAAATGTGAGTGTTTAATTTTGAAGTGAAGTGGCTGCCTGTAAAACTTGATGATAATGCCTGGAACTGCCATTCCATTCCCAAAATTATGAACAAAAACTGTTGGCTCCTTCTATGAACATGTTAGGTTACCCAATTCCCACACCATTATATGTTGGTTAAGGAATTATGTATTATTGGATATTTTAGATGCCGTGGGTTTTAAGTCAATTGTTGGAATTTCTGCAGTGATTTGTGTTTCTCCCTACTTCCTTTGGTCTCCTTTTGCCCGCTTGGATATATATATATATGTTTTCGATTAAGGTTTTTTAACACATCAAATGTTACATCAATTTATGTAAATGATGTTATATATGCTTTTTAGTTTTTATACATAAGTTTGTTTGCGTATTTATGAAACAAATGTTAAAGTTCAAAGATAAAGGTGAAGCCTTTAGAAGTTTAGTCTCTCGTGCTCGGATTATTCTTCTCCCTTTTGTTTAAATTAAGGTGTTTTCTCAATTCTTTATCTCTAAGTTTATACAATTTTATTCAGAGTTCAATACTATGCTCTCGAATAATTGGTTTATTGTTGTTCATTTCAAGATCATCCTCTTTATTGTTAAGAATTTGTTTTTGATTTTGACTTAACTAGCTCTTATAATAATGGATGCAGCTGCTGCTTCCTTATTTACTTATTTATTTATTTTCCTTTTACATGATATTGGTTTATGATAAATATATTACAACTATTATTTTGCTAAGTAATCTTTGTTTCTTTATTTAAAATTAATTAATTATTAATTTAAAGAAGCCACTAACTTGAGTTAAATAGTGTCATTTTGTTGGTAATTTATAATGATTAGGAATCGTCATTTTACCTTCCATAAATTTTAAAATTATTTTTTATTATACGTTTATGATCACGTTTTCTTGAAGGTTGAAAATAAGTATTTGGTGTAACTTTATTTAATAGATTTTTTTTTTTTATGAATTTGCCAATTTTTAAAAAATGAGGATTAAATTTAAGATTTATCGAATATTTGCTAGTAAAGTATTACAAAGTAGATGGTTAAATGATATATTATTATTAGCATTACTATTCAGTTTAACATGGTAGTGTAACGACTCAAGATTTTTACTTAGCTAAGGTCGCTATAATCATCCTAACATAATCATAAAACATTGTTATGGACTTATGTGATCGAAAACATTTTTAAAATGACACAATGAAATACAAAATTAAATAAACAAGCGTTAAAAAATAAAAACACCCTATTCTAATCTAAGTCTAAAAAAATAGGTACAACTACTTTATACATGTGTCATGGTCTCAAATTGCAATGTGGTCATGAGCTGGGATGTCTTGCCTTTACCTAAAAAATAAGAGTAGCACGTGCCTTGAGTATTTTAAGAAATACTCACTAAGCCTCCTATTGGAGTTAAATGCAAGCACATACAAATCATGATTGAAATCTATCCTATCAATCTAATGAATCAGACCTATCCTATCAATCTATTTTCCTTAGGTGACTATCCTAAATGGGCTAATTGGATGTGTATTTACTATTCTACACACGGTCAGCACGTGGGAGTGTAGATCCACCGGTTGGTTCGCACATCTCTTGACCTCCTCTCATCATGTTTTATTTAAAAGGATGAAGATTTATCCTAATACAAGCTACATTATCCAATCTCCCCATTTACTACATGTCTCTATTTGAAATGCCACAAAAGGTAGTTTCAGATATAGAAAATTGTTGAGAAAGTACCTGGGGAAAGATTGCCTACACCTTGTTCGGTGGAATATTATAAACCTCCCAATAGAAAAGGGAGGCATTCGTCTTCTCTTGATAAAGAAGAACAAAACTCTCATCACCAAATGGACATGGAGATATCTTCACGAAAAAAAAAAGGCCTTGTGGAGAAATCTTATAAAGGCTAAATGTACTCTTACATCAAACAAAAATCAACCTCCTCCGTCTTCTTCAAAAGGGCCTTGGAAGTACATAAAAAAATATCAAAACCTCATCACATGTTGAACTTTTTATAGGGTGGGTGATGGAGGAAGCACATCATTTTTTTACCGACCCATGGATTGAAAACATCATGCTCGCTCTGCGGTATCCACTATTGTACAAGCTCTCTCATAGTAAAAAAAGCCACGATATAAGAAACATTAAATGTTGTCAACAAATTCTAGGACCTGAAACTTGGAAAAAATTTAAAGGATAACGAAGCAACATAATGGACAAAATTAAGCCTTGACCTTACTCCAGTAGTATTGTCAAATGAAGCAGACTCACTGGCTTGGCTCCCTAGCGTTGACGGGTCTTCTCTATAAAATCCTTGATGGTGGACATGGAGAAAAAAAGTAGAAGCAATAAATCTTATGCTAGCATAGACAGTATGAAAAGGACATCACCCTAAAAAAAGGTGAAGTTCTTCCTTCGGGAAATAGCGAAATCTTAGAAAAAAAAAAAAAAAAAAGTCTTACATCACTCTCTCCAAATTGGTGTCCATTATGCCAGAAAGAAAATAAATCATAAAGCCATTTATTTATGCAATGCGTGTACTTAGATTTTCTAGACAACGATTCTCAATATATTTAGATGACATCTCACATTTCCTAGGAGGTAAAGGATCTATTGGACATGACTTTAACGTACCACCCTTTCAAGAATACAAAAACCCTACTATGGAAGAACCTTATCATGTCTTTCTTTTTGAATTCGTGGAAAGAAAGAAATCAAAGAATATACGCAGAAAAGACACAGATTTATACAAAACTCTTCGGCAATGTTGTTTACCAAGCTATGTCTTGGTGCAAACTGACTAATATTTTTACTTTCTATAGTTGTACCTCCTTCGTTGTAAACTGGGAAGGTTTTTCTGTAAACGCTATGGATATTACATTTTTTTGTAAATTTCAATTATCAATGAAATTGTCTCTTATATTAAAAAAAAAAAAAAAACATAACCCTCGTGTAATAGATCGGAATTCTGATTCGATAAACGATCTTGCCACCATATTTTGCTTTTTACTTTATGTTACCAAATTACCTTCAAGAAAAGTACAATACCTCATGGTAGATCTTTTTACCTCTATTAATCTAACATAGTCAACATCGGTGTAAGCACCCAAGGCACGATAATTGTTTCATTTGAACCAAATTTGTTTTCTTAATGTTTTTTTTAGGTAACATACACTTTTCTATGTTGCCTGATGTGGATCATGCATGAGTTGTGGCTAATTACACTCCTTGAGAATCCTATGTGAGCTAGATATAAGCCCACCACTAGCCTCGGGTAAATTTCTTTGTTCATCGCAAGTTCTTTTGACTCTCCCAATTTTTGATGTGGATCTATTGGCATTGGTGTATATTTACGTTCGGTTTTCCAGTTCCATCATTAAATCCATTACAAATTTATGTTGTGATATGAAAATGTCTTGAGCTGAGTATGCTACTTTAACGTCGATGAAGTACTTTAGCCTTCCAAGTTTTCTGATATCAAATTCTTTCAGTTTTGCTTCTTCATTATCTCCTATGACTATAACGTTATCTACATACACTAAAAACATTCTAACTCACCCCTTGATTGTAAATGAAAAAGAGTGTAATCTCCTTGATTTCACCCCTTGATTGTAAATGAAAAAGAGAGTGTAATCTCCTTGATTTTACTTGTACCTATCGTCTTTCGTTAAATTTATGAATCTTTCAAACCACGCCTTCGTGATTATTTAGTCTATACACGGCCCTTCTCAATTTGCATACTTTATCTCTTGAACTTTCAAATCTTACTGTGTTCATCTTCATACAGAGACAAATATCTCCTAGTAATATATACCGTAAGTTTGAGTGTATCCCTTAGCTACTAACCGTGCATCATACCTTTCTAACGTTCCATCATCCTTGTACTTTCTTGTGAATAGCCACCTACCCCCAATTATATTTTAGAGCATCCCAGTACATCTCATCACGTCACTATCGCATGCATCCCCTACACCACACCAGCCTCAAAGGCAATGCTATTGCTCAGTATAAAGTAGTGATTTGAGTTACTTTTTAAGGACGAATAATGCATAATCAGAGTTCTATCTATGATCATGATAGCGGAAGTTTAAGAAGCATTGAAACTAAACACGAGAATGCTCGTCTTTTGGGCGGCAAAGTGAAATTTGTTGAATGCTCATCTTCCAAGTAGATAAATAAGTTATATCTTTTAACTAGTTGAGCTATACTCAAAATATAACCTGAAAGCTTGAATATAGTTATGAAACAAAACTCAACATCAGTGACATCATTACTCTCGGTTTCAAGACAGCAACGCTTACATTATTCTCGAGTTAGGACAAATAATGATTTATTTACACGTAAACTTCGACATTAAATACTTGCAATGTGATGTACACATGCTTGTTTCAGGTATTCAGTAAAAGCTTTGGTAGGCATTTAAAGTAATAAATAGTTTAAATGGCATTTGCAACTTTTACTACCAACGGGCAACCTACTGAAACTTCAACGTAGGTGGTGCCTGCAAGATGATAAAAGACAAAGAAAGAAAAGCATTGCAATATGAGATTAAGTAACACTGAGGGAAATCAATCACTAGAAATAGATATCATGTATGAGATTGAGTGAAACAAACCTCAGAGTTTCTTTGGTTCCACGGCGAACTTTGCAGCGTATTGTAGGAAGTCTGAGGCATTGATGAGCCTCGTAACGATGACAACCAGAGAAACCTAGAAATCCATGGGAAGAAAATCTAGTTATCCAAAATGATAAACTGGACGAGCGTTGTGATATTAATATACCAATGTAGGCAATATTTACTTTCAATTGGAATCCGAATGAAAATCTTCTTTTTATGTTAAGAACCACGGGCCTCTACAATAATATGATATTTTCTACTTTCACCATAAGCTCTTATGACTTTGCTTTTGGTTTTTCCGGAAGACCTCAAACCAATGGAGAAGTATTTCTTACTTATAAATCTATGATCATCTTTCTTAATTAACGTGGGACTACTTCCAACAATCGCCCCCTCGAACAAACTACACCATAGAGCCTTCCCAGAAACCTATGGAGCCCTTGAATAGCCCTCCACAATGATATGATATTGTCCACTTTGAGCATAAGCTCTCGTGCCCTTACTTTTAGTTTCTCCAAAAGACTTCAAACCAATGGAGATGTATTTCTTACTTATAGACCTATGATCATCTTCCTTAATTAACCATAGTGGGACTCAATCCAACAATCCCTGACAATCTTCCATTCGAACAAACTACACCATAGAGCTTCTCTAGAAACCTATAGAGCCCTCGAATAACCTTCCACAATGATATAATATTGTCCACTTTCAGTATAAGTTCTCGTGGCTTTACTTTTAGTTTCTCCAAAAGACCTCATATCAATAGAGTTGTATTCCTTACTTATAAACACATGATTATCCCCTAAATTAACCAATATGGGACTCCTCCTAACAATGCTTGAACACTCAAAATGCTTTGAAAATAATCTTCGGTTGCTCAAACAGACATCAGTAAAGTAATGGCATATTTGGAAACAAAATCAGAATTGAATCTCCAATTACTACTGCACCAAAGCAAGCATGATCAAAAACAACAAAAAAAAAAAGAAGACAGAGTTACATCTCTTATTGGGGAATGAAACAATATCAGAAATGATATAAATATTAAGGATAAG
Organism: Cucurbita moschata; assembly: GCF_002738365.1. Classification (NCBI taxonomy): domain Eukaryota; kingdom Viridiplantae; phylum Streptophyta; class Magnoliopsida; order Cucurbitales; family Cucurbitaceae; genus Cucurbita; species Cucurbita moschata. The sequence continues at coordinate 4,111,432 of NW_019268535.1, forward strand.
CATACCGTAATAAACTCCATCAACTTCAAGTACATCAATCTGCATCCACAACAAGAGAGAATGAGTAACATGCTTATGCCATTCTGTAAAACCTTTAGGGCAAGTGCTGCCTACTGCAAGAAAACATCACCTACTTTCATCCCATAAATGTTTATTTGATATGACTACTAGTATCTTGATGACTAAAACAGGTATATTATCATATCATTCACAGGATCCTCCCGGGCATCCGATGCATTTAACATGGTGATATGAACCAAGACATCAATCCTACAATATAGACTTCAAGGAAGATGTGAAGAAAATGTTGTCAAAATTATCAAAAAAATGTGCCACATTGAAAAAGAATTAAGTTTCATTGTTATAAATTTTGGGTGGATCATAATTTTGAGTTATGGAGTTTATTTAACGTATTTTAAGACTTATTTAGATAGTAATTAATTATAGGCATAAAATATACCTAGTGGCTAATTATGGTCATGAAATATAGTTACCACTCTTGGAATGCCTTGGGAAGGTTAAGAGTTTTTATTTTGAGACTATATAAAGTCATGTATCTTATCCTCGTAAAACAGACTTGAAAAATATACTAAAAGAGCATTTGTGCTTTCCTTTAGCCAATGACTAAGTTTCTTTGTTCTTGCCTTGAAATATTCGATTAACAAGGTAACCTGAATCTTACACCTCTTATAGTGATTCCATATCACATGCGGCAAGGATCAAATTCTTGGGCAGCACAATCCTATTCACTCATCCAATAATTAAAATATCTATCAATATGTCGATGCGTTCGTAAATCAGAGGGTTAAACATTGAGATTAAGGATTAATCAACATCAATCTTTTATATAAATACTCATCCAACATAAAAGATATCATCAGTTAGTCAATCAATACGACTATAAAAACTAAAAATAAGATCTGTAACTCTTAAAATCATTCATCAACCAGTTCCTGACCCCACAATGGAAGTCTTAATGAATCTGAAACATGACATATCTTTCAATGACTTAAAAGTTGAAGAGTTTTGAACATAAACTCATCAAATGGTACATAATAACGTTTATTATCATTCTTCCAGTCAGATCACTCCAATAATTCCAACGCATTAACAGAATTCCAAGAACTTCAGCTATATTAATATCAATTGCTCGGCCTCAAATTCAGAACAGTAGAACACAGCAAGAGAAATCATGAACACCGAATAAAATAATCATTTCAAGCCATGAATCTTCTAGGGCACAGATTAGGAAGGTGTAAAATAAATACGAATTGAGGAGGAGAGAAATCTCACGGGTACTTGTAGCCCGATTTCTTGTATACTGTCCATTAGGTCTTTGACTTTATCGGGATCGTTAGCTCTGGTCCTCATTAATGGCCTCCGTATCTTCTCCAGAGGAAGCTCCAGGATCACTGGTCCACTGCCTGCCGATAACGGATGAGCGCCTATGATTGCATCGTAGAAATACCCAATTCATCGACTGTTTCGAGCGAGTAAGAGAGAAATTAATCGACGAAAACGAGGAAGAGAGAGTAACCATTGGATGAAGGTAAAGCAGAGACACGCCTCAAGCTGGAACTGCACGTTGGGAAATTGAGAACGAAAAGATTAGCCATCGTCGGCACTCCTTTGTCTCTGTAAATGGATATTGACAGATCCAATCTATAGGGGTACAGTAAATGAGCCCATTTCAGCACTCCATTTTCATCCCTATCATGCCAGTCTATTTTTCTACTAGGCTACCCTAACGGACAACTTAGATGTCTACTTAATTTCTCTACACACCGTCTACACGTGCGAGTATAAACCTGCTAGTCGATTCGCACACCTCTTGGGCCATTTTCTTTTCGGGCGAGCATTCTTTGGTAGTTGTTGATGTCGGACACCCGTTAGGAGTAGCAATCGTCACAGCAGCATTATGACAAACATAATGAACATTCCTCTGTCTAGTAGCGTACGTGTCTGAACTATCGTGAAGGAATAGGAGTATTCCCCATGCATGAGCACACAATAATGTATGAGATTCCAACATTTTTCCATTTTCGTTATCGTTTAATACAACCTCGCTAGCGTCTTCATCATATCATACCATTTTCATATTATTTCTCATAACGTTTATCATATCGTTTATCAATTCTTTCATGTGTATGTCGGGGTTGTATTTCATGTTAGTTTGTTGTTTTACATGTGAATCATAGCATATCATCCATGTCACATATCAGTCATACCATATCATTTTCATGCTTTCAAACATAACAGTCCATATCGTGATCATATCATATCATATGTCATAACAATCATATAATAATCTTGAGCATGTTGTCTAACACATTATATCATAACATAACATATCATAAGGCATATTGGTTCATCAAATAAAGCATAGAAATCGCATCTCATAACATTTACATATTATTTCACAGCAGTCTACCTACACGACTTATGACACGTGCGAAGCCATGGGCATGTGTCATCGTACAAAACACATTTATAACCAACGACAGTAGGACCATTTACTTAGTTGGCCTTAGCCGGCATTCTCCTTGATTCGACTACGTTAGCTCTCGTTCCTTAAAAGTGCTCCAAACTATCGCCCATTGTCGTTTCTTGTTGGGTCGTTCATTGCTTTTCGTTAGTAATTCACTATTCTAATATAAATTCAACTTAAATTTGCGAAATAAGGCAATATAACAACCTCAATTACTTTATTTAGGGCCAAAACCAAGTTCGGGAGGGTCAGAATGGAAAACAATTAGGTTGAAATTTGTTTACCGAGCCGAGGTGATTCCAGTTGGTGAAGTTGAGGGCTACTGACTGCAAGTGGTGACACGTGGCGCAATACGAGGCCAACGAGTGTGCAGGCGGCTTTGGGTCGAGGTGCGGGTCGAGCACGAGTGTACGGGCCGCGGATTGCGGGTCACAAGTCGCGATTGCAACAGACGTGATGTTGGGGCGAAGCGTGATGTTGAGTCTTTTTTAAATTAGTTTTTTCTCGATTCAAGATAATTTGAAAGGACTTCATTATTGGAGTGTTAAAATTTCTTATATTTACGATAAGATCTTACTAACGCGATATAATGACATCTACTTCGGTTACAAAAGTTTGGGTTTTTGCTACTCATTCTCTTCGGAACGCTCCCCAAATTTTGGAAGTAGAGTTATTCCTTTTTGCAGAAGAAGAATGTGTTGACAGCTTGATGATGCATCATAGTAGGTTTCTCCATATACCTACTCACCATTCTGACAACGTATGAAAGATTTTAATGATTGAGTCAAGTACCTTAGGTTTCTGATGATGCGCCTATGCTCGATGGGATTCACCAAGATTCTTTCAACGTCTTTTTCGAGTTGTAACTTTGTTTCTATGGGATACTTAGTTGGGTTGTACTCCGTCATCTTAAGTTGCTGCAATAGCTTATTAGCATAGGTCGACTACCTTAGTATGACGCAATCTTTCTCTGATCCACCACAATACCGAGGTAGTACGTGAGTAACTCAAGATCAATCATCTCAAACTCTTTCATCATTTGTTGTGTGAATCCTTTGATGTCTTCCACACTTGTATCGGTGACGATCAAGTTGTCAATGTAGATGCTAACGATGAATGCTTCAACTCCATGATTTCTTGTATATAATGCTTGCTCTTGCGAGTATTTTATCCAGTTTTAAGTTCAAGGATACATGTACTCGAATTACCTCAAAAGTAGTCTCAATGAGAAGGTCTAGAGACTCGTCCAACAAGGAGGTTGGACCATATTAGCAAGTGTCATGGATGCAAGAGGAAAAGAAAAGACTTTAGACATGGTACCTATAGTACATGAATTTTTAGATGTCTTTCTGGAAGACCTACCAGGAATACCTCCTTCCCGAGCTGTAGATTTTGCTATAGAACTCAAGCTAGGAACCGAACCTATCTCTAAAGCTCCTATCGCATGGCATCAGCAAAGTTGAAAGAATTTAAGGTGTAATTACAAGATCTACTGGATAAATGTTTAATCCACCCTAGCGTATTTTCTTGGGGTGCGCTAGTGTTATTTGTTAAGATGAGATAGCTCGATGCATCTGTGCATCGATTAAAGAGAACTGAATAAGAGAACAGTAAAGAATAAATGCACTCCCTTGTATAGAAGACTTGTTTGACCAACTCAAGGAATCGACAATATTTTTCAAGATCGATCTTCAGTCAGGGTATCACCAAATTAAGATCAAAGAAGGGGATGTGCCGAAGACAACATCCGGAATGAGGTTCGGCCACTATGAGTTTGTAGTGATGTCGTTTGGCCTCACCAATACCCCAACGGAATTCATGGAGTTAATGAACCGGGTATTCAAGGAATGTCTCGACACGTTAGTTATTGTGTTCATAGACGACATCCTAGTGTACTCAAAGATGGATCAAGAACACCAGGAACACCTTCGAAAAGTCTTAACCATCTTGAGATAGAACAAGTTGTACGCCAAGTTCTCCAAGTGCAAATTTTTTGCTACGATAAATCCCATTCCTGGGACATGCGGTATCGAAGGATGGAATCTCAATAGACCCCACCAAGATCGAAGCTATCACAAAGTGGGAATCCCTGACCACAGTTACGGAGGTGCGAAGTTTTCTAGGGTTAGCAGCGTACTATCGAAGATTTGTGCAAGACTTCACTCGAATAGCCTCACCCCTCACACAATTAACCAGGAAAGGCGTGCCATATGGAATGAGAATGACACATGTGAGACAAGTTTTCAAGACCTAAACAGAGATTAGTGTCAGCCCCAGTACTTAAAGTATCAGAAAGTTCAGTGGCGTGTGTAATATATAGTGATGCCTCTAATATGGGACTAGAATGTGTTTCGATGCAACACGATAAAGTTGTTGCGTATGCGTCCCATCAATTGAAGGACTATGAGAAGAACTATCCTACACATGACTAAGAGTTGGCCGCGGTAGTGTTCACACTCAAAATTTGACGATACTATTTGTATGGAGAAAAGACTCAAATTTATACCACCACAAGAGTTTAAAATATTTCTTCACCCAAAATGAACTTTAACATGACACAACAAAGGTGGTTAAAATTGGTGAAGATTACAACCTAAACAATTGTTGGACATACCTGCATCCAATTTCTTAGATAAACTAAGATTTGTAATGACCCTAAATTTATACTTACTTAAAGTCGCTACCATCATCATTATTTATGCTCATATGTGGAATTAAACATTTAAAATCTCATCATAAAACATAAATTTCATCTTAAGAACACGGTCATGGATTTACGTGTTCGAAAATATCTTTTATATGACACAACAAAAAACTATATAAAATAATATGATTAAAAATTAAAAAGACCTTATTCTAACCTAAGTCTAAGAAAACAAGTACAGCTACCCTATGCATGTTTCATGGTCTCGAATTGCAATGTCGTTGTCTACCCGTATAGGAACGTCTTGCCTTCATCTAAAAAAAGAAGTAGCACATGACTTGAGTATTTTAAGTAAGCGGCCCTATTATTGAGGTCAAGGAATGCAAACACATGCAACTCATGATTTAGGGACCTATCATTTAAAAATCATTATGGGGTGGCCTCCATCTCAGGGAAAAAAAAAATTAGATGTATAATACTTCCCTACACACGCCCCACACATGCGAATGTGGATCCCCAGACAGTTCGCACCCCCCTAAGCCTATCATAGTCGAGCTTGTTGTCCGTAGCGACACCTAAAGATCAGCAGGCCCTTGAATGTCATGCGAGACATGATGATGATCATCATCATTATAGTGTATGCGTCCGTACTCATCATCATAAATGAGAAAGTATCTTGATGTATATGTAGACAAAAAATGCATGAGATCCCTATAGTTTTCATCATTAAATCATTTTCGTGACAACCCTATACACTGTTCATATATTACTCTAAGCAACACGTAGGTGTTGGTCTTCATACACTCATCATCATTAACTTCAATTAGGGTTGTCTTTAGAAAAATGAATCATCGTCATAATGCATCACGACATTCAATACATGCACGTCATCTTGATATGGAATAACGTCATGCTAATTCATCTCATCATCATACAATCTTACATTATCATATTATCATACATCATCATTATTATGTCGTCATCATCATATCAACATCATATACATTATCGTAATATCATACATCATCCTTATTATGCCAGATCATCATTTCATCATCAAATAACGTCATTATAATATCATACATCATTATTATTATGTCGTCATCATCATATCATCATCATGTACGTCATCATAACATCATACATCATCCTTATTATGACATCGTCATCATGTCATCATCAAATAACGTCATTATAAAATCATACATCATCATTATTATGCGTCATCATCATAACATCATACACATCCTTATTATGACATCGTCATCATGTCATCATCAAGTAACGACATTATAATGTCATACATCATCATCATTATGTCATCGTCATCATATCATCATCAAATAACTCCATCTTAGTATCATACGTCATTATTATAATTTAGCCAATACATCACAACATATAAAGTATAAATGACATGTGTTAGCATCACTAGGCACATGTTGTCATACATAAGACAAGTCGTCCGACCGAGTCTATAGTAAGACCACTTACTTGCTTAGGTCATTGTCATCAATTTATCCTTCATCAAAGTTCGAGTTTTTCCTTTGTATCTAAGTCAACCCATAACATCAATTTCAAGTTCAATTAATGTATTTTAAAATTTTCAATTCTTCTTCCATGTTTATCCTATTGCCAATATTACTGGACGGCGTATATGACAAACAATGAAAAAACAATTTAATCATTTTCATATCTCCCATTTTTTTTCAATCTAATTTCCTCTAATTTTCTTTTAATTAGGTTTTCTTTTTTTTTTTTTTTTTTTTTTTTTTTTTTTTTTTTTTTTTTTTTTTTTGGTTTTAAATTTTTTTAAATACTATTCAATGATAATTAAAATCTAAATAATTGAAACGTATAAAAGAATAGGGAGATCTAAGTTACCAATAATCTATTTATGATAACTAGAAATAAAATAAAAGAAAAGGAAGATCTAACTTACATCTCCTAAGTAAATTTATTTCTTTCTTGGCAAGGATCTTGACATCTCTACTGAGTGAAATCTAAGAGAGATATTTGGAAAAAGGAGTTGGTTGAGATAGGTAGAGATGGAACAGTTGCCATTTGTTTATTTATTATACTGTTGTTACAAGATTGATCCAAATGCTCAATTTTTGGGAACCAGGAGCAACCATATCAATCTTCTCAGCAACCAAAAGAATCAAATCAAACCAAAATGACCAACCATCGTTGGTTTCACATGATTTTGTCTTGCGCCTCAATTGGCACCATGTTTTGCTTCAATAACTCAAAGTGGCCACCAAACTAGGCTAGCATGCATCCATTGAATGAGCGAACGAGTACGGCCTATGCAGTTTGGAATATGCAAAACAGCCTTCACCCGTTCACCCAAGAATCTCCTTTTAGCTACCAATATCACCACGCAAAAACATTGAGCAATAGAGAGTAAAAGTACTTTTAATCATAATCTATGGTACTTGTCAATAAACGAACAAGAACGAGAAGAAAGAGACCGATACCGATAGGGAAAGGACCGAAGTCTATTGAGCTTGTGAAAGAATAGTGATACTCGAGTTCGAAGTGAAATTTACCTAGCAAAAAAAACAACTTCCTCATTGGACATTTTTCTAACGCTCCACTGTCTATCTCAAGCCTAGAACTAAGGAAAATGAAGATTAACTAACAACTTGAGTCAAATCTGGAAGGATCAAACAGACCCTTATTCTGTACAATGCTCAAAAAATGTACAAAAATAATTACAAATACTACCAGATTTTGTATGCCTATGGTGAGTTCTACATGACCAACTCAACAGTAGAGTGTAGAGAAGTAATTGAATGGGCGTATAAATATGGCAACCTCCACTTACCTGGTTAGCAGAAGAGCCAGCTTAGCCAAGGAATGCGGGCATCTCAAATGTTGGAACTAGCAAGACATCGCAGCAGCTGGCGCGCCACTCATAGAACATCCTGGATTCTCCCAGAAATTCATAAATAACGAATTATAGTCTGGCCCTGATGCCAGTTTGGTTTGCACAGAGACAAGAACAGTCTGGTTTATCAACTTCTCTATGAATCACCCTCTTTTCACGATTAATCATTAGCTTAATGAGAGGTAACTTCTGTGAGACTTGACGCCATATTTCGTTCACTGTGCCATTTGAGTCTGTGTACTCGAAGTATCTCTTTACCTGAGTAACATACATCAAGTACAAAAAACTTTATTCATATGTTAGGAATCACGAATCTTCACAATAGTATGATATTGTCTACTTTAAGCATAAGCTCTCATGATTTTGCATTGGGCTTTCCCAGGGAGCCTCGTACGAATGCATGATCATTCCCTAAATTAGCCAACGTGGCAATCCTCACAATCCTCCCTCCCCTCGAACAAAGTACACTATAGAGCCTCTCCAGAGGCCTATAGAGCCCTCGAACAACCTCCCCTTAAGCGAGACTCGACTCCTTCTCTGGAGTCCTCAAACAAAGTACACCCTTTGTTCGACACTTGAGTCACTTTTGACTAAACTTTCGAAGCTCACAACTTCTTTGTTCGACATTTGAGGATTTTATTGACATGACTCTAATATTATGTTAGGAATCACATGTCTCTACAATGGTATGATATTGTCCAATTTGATCATAAGCTCTCATGGTTTTGCTTTGGGCTTCTCCAAAAGACCTCATATCAATGGAGATGTATTCCTCACTTATAAACCCATGATCATTCCCCAAATTAGGCAATGTAAGACTCCCTCCCAACAATCCTCAACATTACTTAACTATTTACTCGAACTAACAAATTCATTCGAACTTCTTCAGAGTGCTTAGATTAAAAAGAAAAGTTTATAAAACTTTATAATGAATTGAACCACAAAAGTTCATAAAAAGAAAAGGATTATTCACAATAATACTAACCTCTTTCATTTCTCTCTGATAGTCCAGAATCCTCTGTTTAGATATTTTCCTCAGCTTTGAAACTAAAAATCCAGGTTTCACTGCAGAAACCGAATCGAAAAACACCGCAATCTTGGAGTAATCTATAACATCTTCAAAAGGCAACTCAATTCTATCACTGACAATCACTGGTACACACAAGCTTACTACAGAGTCAAAGAGTCGACAAGCAGAGGGAGTGTCACCAGCAGGATTCAAGCAGAACTTAGATGTATGCATACCATGTGTAGCAGCACGCCTATTCTCTCTTGATTGTGTTCCATGTTTGATTATGACATTCCGTTCTTTCTCAAGTATATTGAAAAGCATATCACGAATTTTTCCTCCCTACACACACAATAGAATCACCAGCAACAAAATTCAGCTTGATCTCAACTTTTGCTCTTCTTTTAACGCTAAATTATTCACAGTAAATTGCAAAGACGTTTTGAAAGGGAATTCCAAAGAGAGGATTGCAACTATAATATCTAAAAACAACCATTTCTACATCAATACAATAACCATTATTAATTTCTAGGCATTTCATAAATTTACCTCTTTACGGTATCGATTGCCCATGAAGAACAGCAAAGTCTTGCGATTCTCAATTCCAATATCACCATTATATGTACTGATCCTATGGGAGTATGGTATGATCACGTCCTTCACTAGTGAAGCTTGGTCTGATCTCAACCGGCCGAAATCCGAAATGAGTAATATGCTGCTTTTAACCGTATCAATCACCTTGTACAATGCATTTGGGTCCTGCGCTATAATGACATGATCCCGCCCATTGTTCCGCTTCCAGTACTCCTGCTTCTCCAACCACTCCATCAAAGCCTTCTGCGTCTCCTCGTCACTGTAGGCAAGCTTCCGCTGCTGCTGATTCGACCCTGCCGCAGGTCGAATAGGGTTGACGATCAAGCTTAAGGACGAGAAGAACGGAACATAGAACAAATCCGCTTCCTCAGGATCCATCACCCTAACCACAGCAGACTCAACACGCTCCGACTCCGGTCGAAGCAGATCCGAGAACAAAAACCATTCCGCCATGTGCTGATGGCCTGGATACTTGAGCTCCGTGATTTTACCAATGGTCTTTCCTCCGCGCGCTATGCCGTGGTGCTCAATTACACCAAACGTAAACCTGGTCGGCACATCGTAGTGATAAATCTTCACAGGAAAAACCGATTTCCCTGAAGTATTGGGGAAATCAATTTCTTGAGAATCAAGCTCATCCGAAACCATGACGGAATTGGCAATGTCGAAGGGGAAGGAGCGGTCGAGTTTCAGAGTGGCGGTGGAGCTGATTAAAGTGTTGATGATGGCGTATAGGGCGAGAATAAAGCAGAGAGAAGCTAGGGTTTGCTTGAGAAGAGAATACTTTCGCGCCATTGTCGGAGAAAACAGAGCTGGGATTGAGAATTTGCAGAACAGCAGGGAAGGAGGAAACCGAGGAAGACGATACCTGGTTTTAATGGCGCGCGTGGAAAGCGCATTGAAAAGTCTCCGTGTGGGAAGGGAAACAATTAAGGAGTTCGTGATTCTTTCAGCTCCCTTAAAACGACGCCGTTTCGAAGTACCATATGTGAGAGAATATTTTGGTATTAATTCTTTTTGTTCAATTTGACGTCTCTATTGGAACCGTGATTGTATAGCACTTGTTCTATTACTCTAATCTAGTGAATCAATCAGCCACGTGAAAATCAAATTTTGTGATCAATCTAAATGTAAGGAGGAATCTCGAGTCACATTTTGAACATAAAATGTGAGAGAAAAAATAAGTTGAATACAGTTTGAAAAACAACACGGTAGACAAGAGAAATTGTATTGAAAAACATATAGACAAGAAAAATTACACTTTGTTAGGAAGGTGTGATGATTTCTTTGTCTCTCTGTTCGTAATCTAAATATGATGTTCCCATAGACACAAAAATTATAATGTTTGGGAGTAATTTTAAAATTATTAAAATCATATTTTTCTTATATTTAAAATCACTTCCATTAATACATTTTAATTTTCTAACAATCAAATTTTAAAAGAAAAAAGAAAAGAAAAAGTAAACGGGCTTTATTTGGTATGTAATAATATGCTTTTGTTTTTATATTCCTTGAATTAAATAATTTTAAAACTGATTTTGGATTTATCAACCTTGGTAGAATTTGAAATTGTAAAATACATATTGTTTTTTTTTTTTTTTTTTTTTTTTATATTATTATAACACATGCATGGGCCACGGGTATGTGTCATCATACATCATACAATTCTTCCAACATCAACCGTAAAGTCACTTATTTGTATAGCCTTGGCTTGGAGTCCATAACTATTTTATAGCTACTTCGAGATTGTTGTTTAACGTTCAATTTAACCTATACATACGTGTATCACATTCTTATGACATATTATTAAACATAGTTTAGCTAAACATATTGATTGACTTCTAATTTTAGCTCAAAAATATTTAGTTTAGGTGGATAAGAGCCTTACTGACCTCAAATGCCCTCCCTAATATCAAAAATAGCTTTGGGAGGGGAAAAAATGTAGGAAATGGTACCATAATTGAATATGGAGCCAAATAACCCATTCCGAAGCCGTCACAGACGAGCGAGTCTAGGAGTGCACCAACGAACAAGCTGAGACGAGTCGTGGCTAAGGTAGGAGCATACATCTGACATGTGCGTGGATAGGAGAACGATGCATTGGATCGGGCAAATATTTATGGAGCATAGACACATGAAATACGTTGTGCATTGCTGAGAGGGACGATGGTAGGGTTAATCTATATGTCACAAGTTCGATCCGATCTAAGATCTCAAAAGGTCCAATGAAGCATGAGCTCAACTTGCCTTTACGCCCAAACCTCAGGCCACATTTCATCGGGGCCATCTTCAAGAACATCATGTCGCCCACCTCAAATTCAAAGCTCCTACGCCTTATATCCGCATAACTCTTATGTTTATTCTAAGCAATGCACATTCTCGCCCTGATCTTTTGCACTACCTCATTGATAACGTGATTTTTTGAATTTCCTCATCATGTCTATAAGTTGAAAAAGACTCTTTATGTCTTAAAACAAGCTTCAAGAACTTGGTACGATCGACTTAGTAATTTTCTTATCGGGAATGATTTTAAAATGGGTAAACTCGACACTACACTCATTATTAAGATTAAAGAAAACGATATGCTATTAGTGCAAATATATGTGGATGATATCATATTTGGTTCTACTAATCCTTCTTTATGTGAAAATTTTCTAAATGTATGCGTAGTGAGTTTGAAATGAGTATGATGGGAGAACTTAGTTTCTTTCTTGGACTTCAAATCAAACAACTCAAGGATGGTATCTTCATCAATCAAGAGAAATACACTAAAGATTTGCTCAAAAGGTTCAAGTTCAATGGAGGTAAGATTGCAAAAACTCCCATGAGCACATCCACTAAGTTTGACAAGGATGAAAAAGGTAAAAGTGTAGATATTAAAGCTTATCGAGGTATGATTGGATTTTACTTTACTTGACCGCTAGTAGACCCGATATTATGTTTAGTGTATGTCTTTGTGCTAGGTTTCAATCTTGTCCTAAGGAATCTCATTTACATGCGGTTAAGAGAATATTTAAATATTTGCCTGGAACTATTGATTTAGGATTGTGGTATCCTATAAAGGTTGAATTGGTAGGATATTCTAATGCAGATTTTGCCGGAAGCTTTCTTGATCGTAAAAATACTAGTGGAACTTGTCAATTTCTTGGTAATTCCTTAGTTTCTTGGTTTAGTAAAAAGCAAAATTCAGTTGCCTTATCTACTACCGAAACGGAATATATTGCGGTTGCTAGTTGTTGTGCTCAAATTCTTTGGATGAAACAAACTCTTTGTGATTTTGGATTAAAGTTTGATAGTGTACCTATATTTTGTGATAATACAAGTGCTATTAATTTAACCAAAAATTCTATTCATCGTTCTAGAACTAAACATATTGACATTAGACATCATTTTATAAGAGAACATGTGCAAAATGGACATGTTATTCTTGATTTTGTAAACTCTAATAATCAACCGGCCGATATTTTCATCAAGCCATTGAATGAAGAAATTTTTTTGCAAAAATAGGCTTGAGCTTGGTATTATTCGTTGTGATATATCTTGAATTTTATAATCTTGTTTGTAACTTTTGAATGCATGTTCTCAGGGGGAGCCATTATGTCATTCTTAAATGTATTCCTTCTCCATTGTTCTTTTTTATGATTACAAAGGGGAGAAAATTAAGAAAAATATACTCTAAGTTTGTTGTTTTATAATTTATGAATCATTTACTTGTTGTGATGTTGCATAATTTCTTGAGGCATTAATATAGGAGGAGGATATGGTCCTGAGTGAAATTCATGATAATATATTAGCATGTATTGATATTATTACATGGATGGTGTATTAACTTGGTTTTTATGAATTTTTCTTGAAATTGTTTGTCATCATAAAAAAGGGGGAGATTGATGACTTTTTGGCCTTTTTGATGATAACAAACCTACTCTTAATTATTAACTATCAGTATTTTGAATTGTCCACAGTATAAGGTCGGAAATAACGATTTCAACGACTTTTCAATTATTCAAATCGAAGCTAAAACGAAGAAATTACAGTCGAGACAACATACGAGACGTGATGATGTGACAACAAAATCAAAATATATCAAACTATGACATTTATGGTGGAATTTTTCTTATTATTATATTTTTAAATAAAATTATTTTTACAAAATATAAATTTGAATTTAATGTACATTGATTTTTATTATTACTATATTATATTATTATATTTTAAAATTTTGATAGTCATATAGTTTTTATTATTATTGTATTATTATATTTATAATAAATTTTGAATTTTTCATTTGACACATAACTTTTTATTATTATTATATTATATTAAAAAAAATTAAATAAATAAATTTATAAACTTTTCTTATTTATTTACTTTTAATATCCACCTTCCATTATTCCTAACACAATCTAATGGTCAATATCAATTCCTACCTCTGACACACTCTTCTCCTCTGTATAAACTCATCTTCCCCACATTTTAAAATACTCAACTACTTGTATCGGCTTGATCCTGCGTCGTGGAAATGATTGAGTTTGCTCTTGAACTCGTAAAAAGAGTGGTGTAGTGGTTTGACTCTGATTCGTGGAAAGAGTCGAGAAAGTTCTTTATTCAAATTCCCAAGAGGCGCTTGGTGAGTGAAGTAGATCGAGTTTGACCGAACCACTGTAAAACTACGGTGTCATTTTCTCTCACTCTTTCCTATTTAATTTCAAAATTATTATTATGATTTATTGCATGTTCTACTTGATTATTGTTTTGATTTGAATTATTTTGTTATAGTAATTATCCTCCTCTATTTATTTGTTAAAAATTCCATCATTAGAAAAATTAATCATTGTTTAACACTTTTATCGTTAAAACCCTATTCACCCCCCTCTAGGATTGCCATACCGATCCAACACCTGCTCTGTCTTAGATTATACCAGAATATCGTTTATGAACACTATGACAAAAGTCATGCATGTGGTGACGCCCCTGATCTAGGTTAGAAAATTATGGGTGTTACAAGAATAATCATCTAATATGAGCTTAGAAGCATCAAGTTGAGCCTGAAACAATAAGTGAATGAAATGTCAAGAATATGCACATATGTCTCATATGAAGTTTATGTCACGATAAATATGGGAGTATGATGTCCATCATCTCGTTGTACCATAATTTTTAATGTATGACCTCATGCATATTATGTCATATGATCATGGATTACATTTTCAACATGTTATATACGAGTGTGTACACCACAATCTATTCGTGTTCCTTTTCTTTCCGTTAGTTTTAGGCAGTGTTATATTATATTATTATATACACCATAATATTATGCGCACTCCCTTTCCTATGTGGTATACCAGCAACGTGAGTGTATGTTAATTAAAGGCTAGGTTTAGAAAATACGTAAATGAACTCGTTAGGGGTCCTTTCCGGCGACCGAGTTTTTTTTTTTTTTTTTTGACCGGTCGTTACACATGACAAAAACTCTTAGAAATAATAAAATCATATGTTTAATATATCTAAAGTTAAAATTAATCATAAATATATTTAGTAAAATAAATAAATTTCTTAATAAATGCACCGTATATAGAAATAGGAAATTACAGAAAAAGGTATAATTCTTCATCATCCTTTCCTTAAGAAACCAAATAGACTATAAAACAAACATAATCACAATCCCAACCTTCGTTAATTCAATTCACTCTAGATTCTACAGCTTTTCTCATTCAATTTACAAACATCATTTCCCCACAACACAACATTTTATTTAACAGTAAAATGTACAGAGAGATATGAATCCTATGTACCTTGGAGATTTAGCTTTCAAGGTTGGTGATTGTCTCTCCGAACCTCGGGCAACGATGGAGAGGAAGGAGCACTGGCTTTGCTCGGCAACGGAGTGTTCCTTCTTGACTGCCGTTTTGTTGCTACCAACACACTCTCTGTTTCAAATTCTTCAATCGACGACGCTGCTTCATCATCTTCTTCTTCGCTTTCCTTGAAAACTGGATGGGCATATGCATTTTGCAAGTACCCTTTCAAGTTCAGGTTTGGTTCCCTTGCACGTTCCAGAGTGTCCTTCATCATTGCTTCCTATATTCACAAAACATTGTACAACTTTTACCTTTTTTCTTTTTTATGGTAAGAAACAGTAAACAAATTACAACCTAAGTATGATGGATATATCTACTAAATTTGAAGATCAAAATCGTTAGGAACTGTTCTAAAGAGCTAGGACTAAGGGTTAGGATCGCATAACAACGCACACACTCGATCTAGATGAACAAAAAAAAAAAAAAAAAAAAAAAAAAACTCAATCTAGATGAACACAAAAAAACAGGAGAGAGCACTTAATCTAGATGAACACAAAAAACAGGAGAGAGCACTCAATCTAGATCAACACAAAAAACAGGAGAGAACACTCTATCTTCAACACAAAAGACAGGAGAGAACACTCCATCTTCAACACAAAAGACAGGAAGAGAAAATGCAAAAGGAATATTGACTAATTCAGTAATGCAAAACTAATATTGGTTAAAGGTTTATTATGGATGACTTCAACTATGTACATAAAAGAATAGTTGTACGTAAAAGAATACAGAGGAGAGTACATGTTCTAATAACTAAACTAAGGGTTATCTACGGTTTCAGTTTACTATATAGCTTTAACAGATATAGCACCTATTATATATATATATATATATATATAATAACAATTGAATAAGCTATAAATAGATACCGGCTACATATGACACTATTCAAAGTAGAACATATATTTGTCTAGTAGAACATATATTTGTCTAGTGACTATTCTTATCTTACATTGGGGATTCTATTTTATCTAAATTTAGGTAACTTAAACCTCTTTCACCAAGTTAGATATCAGATAATAATATTATTATGTGTAACATGATAGCCTACTCTTGCAAAATGAGAATTTGCTTTCATCAATCTGAAGATAAAAGAGAAAATTCCACTTCCCCTGTTGCTATTTCTAAGCCAGAAACTATATTATATCGATAAATTTCAACAAACCTGTATGGGATATCGGACAAATGCCGATTCATAACGACCTTTGCAGTAGAGATGGAACGATATGGTGATTACTGGAAGTGCAATTAGAAATGGGGTTGATTGGGCAGCTTTCTTTGTACTTAGTAGTCCCATTAGAATCACCTGTGAGAAAATCAAAGCATAAATGATGCGCCCATGGACATCAGGCCAGAATGCTGCAGCGCTCTCATATTCCTGGTTGTAAACATTTATGATCTGCAATTTTTTACAAGGGTATTTATGAGTACACAAAATATAAAGAAAGAAACATTAAAAACTCATATTCAGCTTCTTAAGCTCATAAGAATTCATAACTTACCTGATGACGGAATACAACAAAGCCCAGGGCAAAGAAGACTATTATGAAAGGAAGCAGAAGAGGCGTCACTGTTGCATAGACGAGACCTAATAGAAAATATAGCTGTATTCGAGGTTCTCCTGTGTTGAAACCAAGACTTCCTGGATCCATTGCCTCTTCCCTATCCTTTTCAGTCTTCACTAAGAAAAAGTTCTTTAAGTGGAACATTATTAGAGGCTTCAACATCAAAATCTCCCCAGCAATGCCGGCCCATCCATCCACCATGATATAAGTAATGAAGAAAGTTGCTTTCATAGGTATCGCCACACCAATTGTCTTGGGAATTCTACAGAAAAGAATATAAGGGAAGGTTTTAAAGGAAGAACATTAATTCAGAAATTTATGCTCATGGAAATAGTTTTAGCTGAAAAATTAGAGATGATGCAACATGTCACAACCTAACTAAACCCTAAACCCTTAAGACTGGTCGTGAGCGTGTCAAGATCAAGATGCCACACGGTTGAAAAAGTAGAACTGTGACATGACACAACATATGAAGTTTGAAATAGAAAACATGATGATGCCAGGGTGCTAGGAAGCTTGAGATAAATACTTGTAACATAATAGGATACAGAAAAAACACAATTAAGCACACAAAACAACATAAATAGACAAAAGAGCTGAGCTGTTCTGCACACGACACAACGGCTAGAGTGTGATCACTATGAGAGTAACTTACTGATCTGCAGACTGCTTAATAAAAGAGCCTAGCTGTTCAAAAGCAGCTCCTGCAATTACACTGCCAAGGAATACATTCACAAAATTGAAAATGTAGTAACGAGCAGCTGCTCTCCTTTCTAGAGATGACAGAGATGTAAATCCCTCAAACTTAGCCATTATCATTAATATTGTAGGCAGAAAAATGAGAAAAATTTTCAACACAATTCCCGGAAGAAAACCTTGGACGAACGACTTAACAAAGTCCCTGCAAAAAAAGGGTAAATTAATTAAATTGAATATAATTTTTAATTTACATTAATTAAAAAACAAATGCAGGACTTGAACATACCTTTCAATAATGGGTTTTAGGAATGGTGCTATCTTCTCGATTCCCTCAATGCTCGCAAGAGATTGTACAAATGATATAGGAATCATGAAGAAGAAAGTAAGAAAGAAGAATGCAACGCCCATTAGTAGCTTTCTAACAGTAAGTGAAACATATGGAATCGCAAGATTTTCCCAGTATACATCACGTGGTTCTGGAGCCCATTCTGTCAACCAAATAGTTGGATTTCTAGATTGCTGAGTTTGTGCACAAACAGCTGCACCCCAACGGGACTTAAATGAAACAAATGCTGCTGGCATTATAGATTTGGGATCATTGGCAATCCTTTTTCTCTCTGCGGCAATCTGCACAGTACACAAAGTATCGGTTATCACAATAGTATATATTAAATATGCAAAAATTTCAAGGTATAATCTGGATGAGAATTGCATACTTCTGTGCGCAGCTTCGCAATCTCTGCTGTCTGAAATTCAATTGCGTCCACTTTTTCTCCCCAGAGTCCAAGAAAACCAGTCTAGTAGGCAATACAAATTTCAGTATATTCTTTTATAGAAAGAAAATCAACATAGGATGGGAAAGATGCTTCTTCAAGTAGTATGCCACTTAAATAGTTACCTTCATGAGAGGCTTGGCTGTAGAATCTCTTGTGTATTTGAGTTGGTAAAAGTCAAGCCAGTTTTGCGCTTTCTTCTTCTTCTTGACAAGTTTGGATAGCTTGTTTGCATCATATACCACCTGCATATATTTTCTTCCAATCAGAAGACGATTTAAACGAGTTCATTTTTAAAAATTTGGGCCTTTAGGTAATTCCAGAACAGTATCAATACATTTTTAAACGTTATCATTTTAAACTAAAAGAAAAAGATGTTTGGATGTTGGATTCGTCTGCCCCAATAATTCAAAATATTTCCATTTTCTTTGTCTTCTTTTAGATTGAGTGTCTTTAAGAGAGAGAGAGAGAGAGAGAGAGAGAGAGAGAGAGAAGAAAAAGAAAGACACCACTAGTCTGAGTAAAACTCAATAACCTGATGAGTGAGATAGTTATCTGGATGATTCACCAAGAAAAAGTGCTCAACAAGCTCACTAACTGATTCATCCGGATCTGGTGGGACGTTTCTTACAAGGACCTGCCAAAAATAAGATAAACGAGTCAAGTTCACATACGAGCATGACATTAGTGATTAAAGGCACACAAGTCACTTATCAAAAGTACACGTCACTATTATCTCACCGTAAACTGATCTGGACGGCGTTTTTCAGATGCAAGAAATTGTAGTCTCAGAAAAGCAACCTTTGCATACTCCTTCATCAGTACGTAGCATGTCCAGAAGGTAAATGCATAAGCCATCACTAGATGACTCCAAAACCTACATTTTAGAACAACAAATAAAAATGAAATAATGCTCAACATTAGAGAAAGAACAGGATCAAAATTGACAACCATTATTGGAAAGAGTCAAATAACAATGCAGTATTCTTTTCTTTTCTTTTCTTTTCTTTTTTTCTGTTTTTTTTTTTTTATAGGAAACCACACTTCTATTGAGAAAATTCAAAGGATTTTTAATTTCCTATAGATATATACTATGAGAAAAAACAAGCTTTCACTCAGAAACATAAAAGATTATATAAGGACATTAAAGAATGTATAACCAACATGATGAGCATATACTATCAAATGTCAAATGAATTCATATGGGTGTCCAAAACCACAGAACAAGCACCTATGGTCCACATAAGCTAATTAAGAAAAAGTTCAATTATAGCTCATGAAAGAAAGAAGCCAAAACCTTTGTGATCTAGCAGGGATGTTCGATACTGAAAGCTTATCAATATCACTAGCAGTCACATTTGCCGTCACTTGAGCAATAGACACATTATTATCAGTATAGTTAACTGGCACCAGTACAGCCCATGCAAGGAATGCTATAGGGACAAAGATCTTAAGCCTGTAATGAAAGATATGATAAATATTACAATCAACATTTCTAAGGAACTTATGACTAATAAATTTTAAAAAATGTAAGCGTAGATATTGAACAAAATTAACATTTGAGATTACAATCTTGAAAATCTAACAAAAGACCATGGTAGCCTAACCCAAAGGAAGTTTAAAAGCAATGCAGCTATCAACTTTAAGAGAAAGCAATAAAAGATGAGGAAGAAGTAGACAACATTTATGCTTTTAAGAGTGTAATAAGAAAAAGAAAATAACAAAAAAAGATAATAAGTTGACTATGTTGTGCCATAATGCCACAACCTTCAATGCTCTAATACCCAATTGTTGTAGCAGAAGCGGAAGCAAGATCGATCATACTCACATAAAGTATATGATAATTAAAAACTTTAAACAAGGGAAATTTACGGTTCAGAACAAAATATCTCTTAATTCACCCAATTCAACATGTAATCGGGGTCGCTATACAAATTTATGATTAACAAAGTGTATATGATAATTAAAATAAAAGGGATAACATAAAGTTCATGGCATACCCTATCAAGTATATCCTCAAGTAAACAGCAGAATCCAATCCTGCATGGTCAATGAGCTCAGGTTCAGGCATTCTGATGGCTTCGGGCATCCAATTCAAGAACTTTAAATATGACCTGAAGTCCAAGTTGACAAACCTACGAACAAAGGCACCTGCGTGTGTTGGACTGCTCCTTAAACCCTTCAAATACCACTTTGAAAAGTACACCCTATCATTGAAAGGCTGGAGCCTTAAAACGGCAAAAACCAAAAGGAATATGACTGCGCTGAGAATATTGATAGCTGCAGAAACCCCAATATCTTGCAAAGTAGCCATTTCTTATAGCTCCTCCGCAAGCGAATTTATCTTCCTGAAATAGAAATTGAAGCAGATTCCATCACCCAACTCATGGAAATAAATCGTCTGCCAAGTTTCATCTACACTAAAAGCAAACCGAACATCCAGCTTTTTCACCTAACCCATTAGCTAAATGAAATCGTCATCTAAAGTAAAAATTAAACAAGAAGTTAAAAATCTCGAAAATTGGAAAAGAGACCATCAATGATTTGAATAAACGACACGGAAATTCGACTAAATGAGTTCACATTAACTACGGATGCAGTAATTAAACGCTCCTGGGGGCCCCAATTCCATAATCAGTAAATTACAAGGTGGAATGAAAGGAAACAAAAGTAGGATGCAATTTCACCCTATGATTACACAGAAATAACAACAAATTTGACTGCCGTGGACTAATTCCATCTCACCAAACTCACTCAAAAGAGTACATAAAACAGAAACAAAAACGAGAAAAATAGAACTCCTTACTCGTAATTTTTCCCCAATCCCGACCTCCACAGTCTCCAGAACGCCAAAATCCAGTAGAATCAGAATTATGGAAGAAGAAGATGAAGAAGATCGCCTTCGGATTGCGTCAAAGATCAACCAACTTGCTATCCAACGTACAAGGAATTGCGTCTTGAAGTAACAAATTAGCACGTGAAACCTCCCACCAAAACAGCTGAATATCTCACTCTGTAAAGAAACAGAAACAGAAACGAAAACGAAAACCAAAAAGCGAAGCCATAGTCAGATTCAAGGAAAGCAAAACAAACGCAGAGAGAGCTAGAGAGAGAGAGAGAGAGAGAGAGAGAGAGAGGAAACCTTGTGGAGAGAGTGAAAATGAGATCCATGGAGGAGCGAGTGTGAGGCAGATATTATGGTGGGGGGGGATTTTGTGAAAGTGATTATCAACTGTTGAAGTCTAATTAGTGTTGTTAATTATTTTCTTAATTTTAATTAACCGGAAACTGGAAGAATCGGGAAACGGACTTTTCGTTGTCGGCAAATTTATAACGGCTATTTTTCCGTCTTTAATTCTTCTGTCTATTTCACTTTTAGAATGTAAAATTATTTATTTACTGTTTTTTTTCAAATCATTATTAAAATAATGCATAAATTAATACATAAAAAAACACTTAAATATCTGAATTTGTCTAAAAAAAAATATCCCTATATTTAAAAAGAAAAAAAAAATCTCAAAAATATTTTTAAACTTTAAAAAAATTCAAAAATATATTTATCATTAATTTTAAATGAAAATAATTCATGAGATATCGATAAACAATAAATAAAAATTTTAAATTTTCTTTTTATAAATGTAAAATGTATTTTATAAATGTAAAATGTATTAATATTTTTTTTTTCAATTTTAATATTTTTTAAACATTTTAGTAATGTGAAAGGATATTAATGAAATTTTTTAAAATTTAAAAATATTTTAAAAATAATATTAAAAGTTCAACCGTATTTATCTTACCTTTTATTATTTCAATTATTTTTATATTGTTATTAGATTTATAATTTATATTTAAATATTTATATCTAATTTTGTTTAATCTAAATTATTTGATTAAAAAATTCATTAATTTCAGGGTAAAATAAATTTTTAAAAAAATTGAGATTGAATTTAATAAGTTAAAATTGAGGAATAAGAAAAATATTAATTAAACACCCATCTTAGATTCCAATTAAAAAAATAAATAAATTAGATTTGTTTTTCTAATTATTTATTTATTTTGTTTTTTCATAATCAAATGAAATAAACTTTAATCTCACGCGATAGATACGCGCATGAGTACACGGACTAATCATTTCAAAGGAGAGAGAAAATCTTAATCTGTCGTAGAATAAACAATAGTAGATGGGCGGTGTGCAACACGCTCCTCTGTGCGACCCGCGTGGCAAGCGCGTTGGATAAGTTTGGATAGTTGTGGGCCAGTTGGACCCACGCGCCCGAACCTTGTAGCTTATCAACGACAAAAAACTATAATAAATAAAACTAATAAAAAAATCATTAGATAATGCCACCTTTACATCCTTGTTGACCGTTATGAAATAACAGCCCAATTATTATCCGCCACGTCACACGCCTTCCTGCTTAAAACTTAAGGTATCTAAGAATCGAAACAATTTAATCTTTATAATAATAATAATAAAATTATGGTAATTTTTTTATTATTTAAAGAATTAGTTTATTGATTAATTTTTTTAAAAAATTTTAATCTTAATTTTCACTATAGAAATTAAATTGTTATAGATTTAAAAATATATATATTAAGTTATTATTAAAGTTGACTAATTTGTTACCGATTAAAGTTAGATAATAAAAATAAAAATAAAAATTATTTTTAATTATAATTATTATATTTATATTAAGATACTCCTTTAAAGTTTTAAATATTCTAGTTTTGGCAATAAATTTTGCATATAATGTAATATTTTTTTAGCTGTTAATTTAATATAAATAATTTTAAATTTTGACTATTTATAATCTACCACGTATAAAAAATGTTATCTTAACGAATATTAATTATAATGGTTTATGGCTTTTTTTAATTTTTTTTTTTTCAGAAGTATAATTTAAATATAAAATTTTGCATAAAACAAAATTGAATTGAAATCATAATAATGGGGGAAGATAATGACATTTCCTATTCACAACACACATTTGTGTGTAATAATTCATGTCTTTGAAAATATCTCCAAATCCTTTAAAGCTCACAATTTTATCAAATTATTGCTAAAATGTTTATATCAATGGATTTTTTTTTTTTTTTTTAATTTTAATGACACATTCGAACGATCAGTTCACCTCTACATCAATGTAACACATGCATGCGAGTTGGATTGGGTTAGTTCAGAAAATCTTTTGGACCAATTCGAAGTTGTCAATTCTTCTAATTCGGGTTATATGCCATCAAAATCATTGTTGTTGCCTACTCGATTCTAACTTATAACAATACTTTTTTTTTTTAATTTTCTTCAACGTATTTTATCGCTCACGTACGTGACTCGAGGCTCAAGGATACATAAATATTGTCTACAAAGTCTAAATTTCATACGGCTGACTTGTTCGTTGAATTAGAACAAATGTTGAACAATCGCCGTCTATTGCCACAAGAGTGCAATACGATAGGTGCAATTTAAAATTTTGTGTTGATTGGGTTGGTAGCTTGAGCAGCTCAAATAGAGTTCACAACTCTTAAAAAATCATACTTATCCACGATACATGTTAGATTGATGCTAAAAATTCAAACATTCACGAGTCACTATACATCATTAACAACGGTTAAGAATGTCAAGTATTTTAATTTTCATAATAATTTCAAAATTAGAGTAGAGTATGACTAATTGTAACTCTTTTTTCTGACTGGTCGGAATCAACCCTAATTTTCAAATTTCGAAGAATTCAACCCAACTCTAACCTTGGTTAAAATTGGTCGAGTTTGAGTTGGGTAGTCTAGATTCTTTAATCATATGAACACCGCTAATCAACGTGGATTAATAAAAAAAAAATAAAATAAATGTGCATATTAGAACTAAAATGACCCTATATTATTAAAGAGAATTGTTTTTTGGCACAAAAAGCCAAGCAATTATGTGTAAGCCAGCTTTTAACCTAAAAAAGAACAAAACTCATTAGAGATTTGATAAAAACATGTGGCTTCTTTCTAAAGTCTCTCCTTTTCTTTATTAAAAAGCAAATCTTTATGGCAAAGCCTTCATTGCCAACAAAGATTTTAAAGAATGTATATGAAATTGTTCCCTCCTTTTTAAAAAAGTGAATGAAATTATTCTAAACTATTAAGACATTTGTATTGCTTGAATTCTAAGGAATGGTTGGAATTAATAAGCCTTCCCACCCTCTCCCTTGCTTTTCCGGTCGTGGTTCGTGTCTTCACCATAGGGATTTCACCCGTTCAACACGACCATCATCGGTGGAAGAGTTGTACACTTCGTGTCACGGTTCTACTTTTTCAACCGTGCAGTGTTGTGATCTTGACACGCGCACTATCAATCTTAAAGGGAATCAAGCCCCATATATATTGTTCGCCCTGGCTTTGTGGCTTCATCGGACTTTAGGCGAGGTTTGTCTTTGTTAATTAAACATTGCTTGTGCAAAATCCAAGCTTGTTCGACCACACATGTCGCCTGTGCGTGGATGTTCAATCGTCTGTGACACAACCGACTTACCTCTACACTAGGCTAAGTCATTTGGCTCGACCTTGCCTCTACTTGGAGCCAAGGTCTTTCAATGAAACATTGCATCTCATTCCTGCTTTCAAAACTTTTTTTTACAAATCTCTCTGCCCTGTTTTCTAAAATCTTATTTTCAAATCGGGGTCTGAGGCTTGAGTATACATTGCCCAACGGTATGCAACGCGATCCGAAGTTGGCTTGACTCACTTAGTGCTGAGAGTGAGTGTCACACAATCGCCAAATCCACTGCCAAGAAAAGGCGATTGTGACACTCCGCATTCACAGGCAAGGCTCGATCGGTTATGTTTAGTTCAATTAAATTCTCTTCAGTTTGTAGGTTTATTCTTATTAGAGCTACTTTTAGGTACAATTTTAGGACTTGACTGTAGTTTTTGTGAACGGTTAAAAGAAAGGAACTCGCCATTAGTACGTTACCTAAATTTTAGTGAGATAAGTAGTCAGTTGGAAAAATTTCTATACGCCTTAACCTATATACTAAATATGAATGAGATGTTATAAGTTCTATGTAATGTTAGTATAAACATGTTTAATTGTCAATGATATCAATTGTTGTTCCTACGTGCTATATTTATGTATGATTATATATGTATCTCTTCGTGTTATTGGTTATTCGATTGGAGCTAGTAAAGGATAGTCAATTAACCTCTAGTAGCAAGAAGTCAATAATAATTAGACCACATATACGTTTTAGTTAGTTCAAGTAACGACCCGTAGGCACAAGATCACTCCATGTTCATAGTTTTATACATATCTCTTCATGTTATCATATCTTAACATGTTGTTAAGAAGTTTATTACTAAAAATGTTGTTAAAGAAGTTTATTATAAAACGAGGACCACACATCAGATTCAAAATATACAGACAACAATTCCTAACACATAGAACTGATGCCCCAAGACGATCCTTCTCTGTTACAATGTAGCTTTTGTACACTTGCCCACCTCGACCAGTAGTCAGGAGTCACCTAGAAAAGAAAAGTTGAATCTAGTGAGTATAAATATACTAAGTAAACAACATATTTATACGCTCTAATCGCATCTTTAACCTATTAAGTTACCGCAGGTTCTTTTCTAGTCTCTAGAAAGTTTGAGTTTAGGGTCTACAACTATCTGTACTTTTGAAGAGCTCTCAAAGTTTCAAATATTTTACTTAATTGTCACAAACCCGGACAAATCTATAAGTTATTCATCATTTCTGGTATTGTGAATCTACTAGACGGTGTATTTGATCTCTGGGTGAACAAACTTTTTTGTTTCTTAGACTTAGCTAGCTTATTTTACTAAGAAAAATGAATCATTAGTACCTAAATCTAGAGGTGCAGCCTCGCCATAATCATATTATAGGACAATATGACATTATCTCTATGAACATCTTTGTGTAAGGTTGACTAGTGACTCTTCCACGAGAACCATAAAGTAAAAAAGTTTAGAGGAGCGACCCTATATGGCGACTAGCTACTGAGACTACCTGTGTAGTCACCTATCCCCTCTCAAGATGGGTTTACAAAATCGTGACCCTATTCATGAAACCCTTGACCCGTTTCCACACAATAGGGGCACCTGTGTTGCCTCAACACGCTATCCTATCTAACACTACTAATGAGGTACCGGAGAAAATAAGAAGTGGTCTAGATTTGGTGGATATCATTCACAACTATGATAGGTATGGTAAGCTTTATTAATCTTTTCTGGGTGCTGTGGAGGTTAACTAGATTCTTAGAACGTCTAGGTGGTTTAAATCTTAGGTTCTCATTTCTAGGACTCTCTAGACTGGCTTTTCGGGACTGATCTGGTTCTAGGAGCAACTAGGGTCTTGACCTCTGATGATATCTCATGATCTTAAGGTGCTCGGTCTACTAGAAGCATCCTTAGTTAGGTCATAGTAAAATTGTCACAACTCTAGCACATTATTCATTTGTCCTAAAATTGTGCTAGAGAGATAAATCAATCATTCAGAGTAGACTTCTCATTCTCAACTAGAGTATCTAGCCGTAGTGAACTTCATCTTATATAGCTTACCATTCCTTCTCAATTAGAGTATCCAGCGTAGGGCATTTCAGACATTCGTAGACATCATGCATGATATGTTTATCATTTTAACTCATTCCAATGCCCTAAACATGCATCTTTCAGCTATATAAGACAATTCATGATCACATTCTAGAATATCCTAACGACCTTTATAAGTACTGCTCAAAGGAATCCAAATGACTATTTACTTGGTCGTGCTTGTTTTAGCCTCTCTTGTTCTTACTCTCTCAATGCTTCGAGAAATGCCACTCACCGGTCATAATTCAAGTCACATTAAGCTTAGCATCAAAATTGGATTGAATAATAGTCAAACAGAAGTTGAACGGGTGAGAAAAGTACCTATCACACACTTTCACGTGTGGCACGTGCGACCCGAGGGCAATACATCCTCAGTTAGAATCCTAGTCAATGTAGGTTGTCCTAATTTTCTATTAGTTATCTTCGCACCTTGATTGCAGTTCAACACCCGCTTGAAGCAACTTCGATAAATTTTTTAGGCATTTTATAATAGCGTGATGCACATCGTCTTTAGGCGCGC
Source organism: Cucurbita moschata (assembly GCF_002738365.1). Lineage (NCBI taxonomy): Eukaryota > Viridiplantae > Streptophyta > Magnoliopsida > Cucurbitales > Cucurbitaceae > Cucurbita > Cucurbita moschata. Next base: position 4,139,061 of record NW_019268535.1, read on the forward strand.
ATTTGATCCCTCCAAGACGCAACGGCAAGTGTGTCCTTCCCCACGCGAGCACACCTTCGAACCTTAGTCACGACATTTGAATTTGAATTTCATACGAATTTCTCAAAATTCTACATTCAACTTTTTGGTAACTTTTTCTAATTTCTTCCAATTTTCAAATCTTTTTCTATACACCGGATACAGCTCGGTTCTTTTATCAAAGTTGAAGAGTTTTAATCCAGCCATTCATCAAAATTAACTTCGTCCAATTTCGTCAATTATGGAAAGAAGATAATCTCATTAGAAAAGTGTTTCTTGAATTCTTATAGCTCTTAGACCTCAAATGAAAACCGATCTTTCAAGCAGCTTCTCAAAGCATAATAAATAACTTTTAAAAGCAAACAATCACCTAAACGCTCGAATCTAAAACAAAATTGGTTAATCTTGAAATAAAGGAAAAACTAGAAAAGCTCGTACCTTCGTAACCTCGTGATTGTTTTGTTTTATTTTGTTTTTTTTTTTAATATTAAAAAAGAGTTGACCTAGATCTAAAACTTGGAAGGGCATAATCGAAGACTTAAACAAATAAGGAACATGTTTAAACTTAAAAAGAATGCAAAGAAACATTGAACCAAATTGGTGGGAAGATCCACAATTTAAGGACATGTATTTTAACATTGAATCAATATCAAATCTTGAAATAGTTGACCTAAAACTTTCATACAATATATACAATGCATTAATTTCACCAAATTAAATATATTATAGTTTCATCTACATTTTTGTACCATATATTAAGATTATTCAAATGCACACTTTATTTAAATAAAAATATCATAACAAATTAAAGACTGTTTACATTAGTTGAGACACATTCAATTCAATCTACGTGAATATTATAGTTTTAATGTGATAGTCGATGACTATAAAAGTCGAGCTCCACTTGTCTCTGTTGTGTCGTAATGCCACAAGCTTCAATGCTCTAATACCACTTCTCGTACTCTAATGCCATAACCAAAATGTTTTGATATGCAATTGTTGTAGCGGAATGTCACAACAAAAAATGCTTTGATACCCAATTGTTGTAGTAGAAGCAAAAGTAAGATCGATCGCACTCATATACCCACAAACAAAAACTAGACAAAGAGACACAAAGATTTACGTGGTTCGGAGAGAAGAATTCCCCTACATCCACGGGTGGTAGCCAATCACTATAACAAAGTGTTTACCAGTGTATCTTTCACACTCTCACACTACAAAGTTCCTCCCAGTTGTCTCCAAACAAATACAAAATGACAATGGCTTCACACCTCAAAATAATGCTAGACAAACTTTTTTATGAACATAACAATATTAATTCTCATACATGAACCAAATAAATAAGAACATAGACCAAAATGATTATTAACTAAATGAGAGTTATGAACCAAGGTAGATGAGAATATGAATCAAAAGAGTTATGAACTAATTGAGAGTTAATAACCCAAATAAATGAGAGTATGAACCAAAAAGAATTATGAACTAAATAAGAGTTATGACAATACATCTTCTTGACAACGTACAACCATCTCAGCTCAAAAAAGTAGTTGCACCTCACCGTTTGTGTCACTAGCTTCTTGGCTCGTTCTTCTCCTTCATGTTGTGGATATGCATAGTCCCTCTCCATGCCATACAACTCACAACTGACACTAAAGCCTCGTTTTCGATCTTCGCCCGTTGTTCATCTCCATTTTTGTCCTCGTTGATTGTCCACTTAGTTATCGTTCTTCAATGTGGTTACTGGTTTTCCTTTGATCGTCGATCAACGCTATCCCTCATCGTAATGACACATCATACTGCAGATCGTCTCTCGATGCACAACATCATGTCTTTGGACGTCTCCATCTCTCTCTCTCTCTCTCACACTCTCCTTCAATTAAGTTTCATTGTGTGATATGGGAATCCTCATAGTAGAATTAGGGTTTTAGTGTGCATTAGTGCACTTGGATTCATGCAGGGTTCGAGTCTCCATTGTTGTTTAGGTCAAACAGGGTTGCCAATAAAGACGTTGCGAGACATCTCATGCATTAAGTGGTGAGTTTCGACGAGGTTCCATGTTCTTCTTCAAACACGACCATAGTTTTCCGTTAAAATATGCTTCCTTCAATCTCTCAAACCGCGATTTATGTCTCTCTTCTTTGGCTGCTATTCTAGCACCTAATATATGTGGGTTTTTTCTTTTGGCTCTTGGATTAGTTGGTTTGGTTCAACTCTGATTTGATTTTTCATTGATTTAGGTTGATTAAGCTATTTTCTACTTGTTTGGGTCTAATTTAGTGGGCTTTTCTCTAGTTTCTAGTTTGATTTGGTCGGTTCTTAAACGGGCCGGTTGATTTTTTTCTTTGAATCATGATTGATTTTGTAAGATTTCGTTAGTTGTGTTTGATTTAGGACTATTTTGGACGTTTTGAGTAAGATTCGTGTATGTTGGATTTGTTAGATTTATGTTACCACAAAAGGGAGAAACATACTTGTGAGGAGCTGTATTCCAGAGGTAAATGACTTCTTGACATGCATTCATATGTTTCTTTTACCTGATTGTGTGGCTTTCTCAGACCCTATGCGAGATTTGTTTTCGTCAACCGATTATAATTTGTACATAATCCAAGTGTGTTCAACCATACACGTCGTTTGTGCGTGCATTTTTAATAGTCTGCGACACAACCGCTTGTCTGTACACTAGGCCAAGTCATTTGGCTCAATCGTGCCTCTACTTGTGTCCAAGGTCTCTCAATGCAACACCGCATCTCATCTTATCATCTTGGTTCCCAACGACATGACCCATATGTCTTGACACCATTTGAAGTCTTGGGGTGTCGTTGACCATCGCAACTCACTCGTTCATGCCAACTACGTGTCGCTCATCTCATCGAGACATCCCGAACATCCATCCATCCAGGTTCTATCGAGGCATTGGCCCTCCCGTACCCATTTACGGATACTGTACCGGGTAGCTAGTGCATAATCTAACCTCCGATACGCGGGCTGGGGCGCAATACCGGCACACTTGTGTTGCTCAGTTCTGTCCTTGAAAACCCCATTTCAAAGGAAGTCACTCGAGACACTCGTCTCGGAATGTTCAGTCTCACTGTGACACACACATGTGCCACAAGGTAGCTCGCTTAAATCATAAGGTCCAAGCGTTGTGGAGAGCTGACACCATGTCTCCCTATAGTATATTTTGAGGCATTCTCAATACTCTTGGGGTAGACATCATTTTAACAAATAGTGAGGTATTGTGGAGCATCCGTCCGATATCCTATTGACACAAAATTTGTGAACATTCATATTTCATATGGACAAACTTAACTCCAGAACTGCATGCCCAAATCTCTTCTGGAACCTCGACTTTTGAGGTTACGGCTCGGGGCCCTACCTGGCCCTTCAACCAGCCTATCTCTAGTACTCTTGTCTGCTCGTTACCCTTATCTTGCTTATGCTCGATTTCTCTTCAATGCCCACTCTGTGTAGTGTGTTAAATGATGTACAGTCCTCCTTGATCGCATCATGACACTCTTCTAGGCCCTCGCGTGGTCGGATAGGCACCACTTGAGGGTCGCCGCTTCTCTTGTGGCAACGTGAGGGTCACAACCTACTCTCTTCATAGCTTGGTTGCAACATACTCCCCCACTTAAACAAGTCATCATCCTCGATGACTTACTCGAGGGCACAACCACTCCTTAGATTGTGACACTGGATACGTGGAGTAGATGCAAGTCACGTGTTTAGCGATGCTTCCTAGGCCATGGGTTAGGTATGCTGAAGCCATGTTGGACTTGCATTTAGAGTGGGTTCGAATCCAACCCGAGTTTTGATCGGCGGATCTCTTCTTCTCTACCCGATTGCTCGAAAACACTTTCCTCTCTCTTTTCTAAAGGTAGTCCACACAAAATCCGATCGCCAAATGGTTCTAGTTACCTCCTTCCCCCACCCATGACAATGTGGTTCCTGTATAACATCAAAATTGTGAACAAAACCCACATTTTTCTTCTCTAAAACTCCAAACCAACGACACACATAAAAGGAAAAATGGATGATCTCAAATTACCAACATAATATTATTTTCATATAAACAATAATAAAAAGTTTTAACCATCTCATAATCTTCTCAATAATTAAAAAAAATGTTTAACCATCCTCAAATCTTTTTTGTTTGGTATATATTTTTTCTTTTCTAATTAAGTTAACAGGTAATATTAATGGAGGTTTACTTTCAAATTTTTTATTTTGTCTCTATATTTATTTATTTTTTTAATTTTGTTTACAACACAAAATTTTTCTCTCAAGTTTTAGGAGTATTTCTCTTTTAAGGCAATCTCACGTTCCCCTAAATCTTCGGTCTTTAGATTTGCAGTGAGATAAAGAGAGTTCAATCCTTCATATGATTCCAAATTGCCACTTATCACGGAGAGAATCGCTTTGTATCCTTGAGTTAGATTGTGCAAAACATGAGTTAATAGGCTTGCACGATTCAAAAGCAAGCAATGAGATAAAACAAAAAAAAATGTTATGAGTTTTCATATTTTTTTTTAGAGGTTAATTCGGTTTCTTTGTTTTTTTATACCATTTTGTTTTGTTTCATATATATATATAGCCAAATCAGCCGAATCAGCCAAATCAGATTGGTATACAAGGAAGATTCACAAGTTGTACAATTTAAATCTCCTCAATTTTTTAACTTTATTTATCTAAACATATAGAATACATGTAATAATTAATAATGTCTATTATATAGAAGGAGTTGTTGTTGAGTCACTTTTAGATTATTTCAATAAAAACATATTCTCTAGGTTTAGAATAGGTCAATTTCCGTTTTTTCTACGGTTATATGTATTTTCTATAAAAAGGCATTGGAACCCATGAAATACATATAACTGACATGTGGTTTGAGAGACTTGAATATGAGAGGAAACTGACATGTGGAGGTTAATTTGGTAGTCACATTTGTGGTATCAAGATGTGGTTTCTAAATTTAATCATCTCAACTGCTAAAAGGGCTTATACGACACTTCTAACTCCAAATTATTAATATAAGGATACGGTTAGGTTATGTATAGAAAATGATATGGTTATGATAGATGGAAAAAGCGATATGTATAGGTTATGTATAGAAAATGATATGATTAGGATAGATTGGTAAAACTATATGCTTAGGGTACGTTTGGAAAACAATATGAGTAAGGTATGCCCATAAAATGATACGAGTATGAGATGTATAAGGACAATAAGGTTATGACAAGATTAAAATTACGATACGACTAGGATATGCATATGGAAACAATATGCCTATGAAATGTTTACGAAATGATACGATTATGACATGACATGTGAATGACGAATATACCAGACATGTAATAATTAATAAAGTCTATTATATATAAGAAGTTGTTGCAGCTAAGTTAAAAGATTTTATATTTAGATGAGAATTTGAATCGGATTAAACCTAACCTATAGTGGTCGTGTTGTTGGTGTTGCTGATAATGACTAATGCAAAAGTAAACAATACAAACACATAATAATTCATTCTTTAATCAACCTCTTTGGCGGGTGACATAATCTAGAATTTGAACACTCTTTTATTTTTGTAAAATGAAAGATTTTGATCTAGTTTATGTTGAGGACATAATTTAAATTATGCAATGGTTTCTTAAGTACTGTGATCTAAATCAAAATATTGAAGTTTTTATGAGATTTTCAACTTTGGAACATTTGTTGAACATATATTAGTGGGTGGGATTTAAACAAGAGAGTTGTTTTTAATCATATTATATTACAAATAAAGGAAAACAAACTTATCACGATCGTTATATTCTCTGTCCCCATCTCCGCCCAATTCTTCGACCTTTTATATCCCCGTCCAGTTTGAAAGAGAGACTTTTTAAGTTTCATTTCCAAATCTCATGATTCAAAGAGGAAGAAAACTTTCTGTATCCCATTCCAAGTTCCAATAGATTTTTTGAAGTTCCAATGGGATAAATGTCTTGATTTTATTTGTTTGATTTGTGGAGTAACCTATGTTGGATTAGTTTTTGGGCTAATTAGATTAATTTATCTGTCATTTGGGTTATTTTGTGTGTTAATTAGAAAAACATCCAAGAATTCATTCGCTATTGGTACCACATCCAAGGTCTTTTCTTACCCTTCGTTATCTACTGCACTAGCCAATATGGCCCAACCTCCTTATTGGATCAATTTCATAGCTTTTATCATTGAGACCACCTTAGAGGCAACTCCAGTGCAGGTGCTCTTGAATATAAAGTTAGATCCAGATGCTCTTGAATATAAAGTTAGATCCAGATGGCGGTGAGAATACCACTTCCCTTTTATGACAATCTATGGTAGCGTGGTTCTCAACCAACTAATTCATTCCTAGTATTATGTCGAAATTTGTCATGCTAACAACTATCCGGTCTACGTCTAAGGTCTATCCTGCGACTATTACTTGTCAACATTTTACTCTACTCTTATCGACTAGGTCTTCCCCCACTTGGGTACTGACAGTGAATACATGCAATAAGGGTTCTAACCCTAATGCTTGACTAACAAATCGTACAAATATAAATGAATGTGTAGAGCCTGAATCAAATAAAGTGAAAGTATAGTGTCCTAGGATAGATAAAGTACCTATCACCACTGTGTCACATTTCTTGGTTTCTCTACCAGTCGAAGTAGATGCTCTTGCCTAAGAGCGAGTCTGCATGAGTTTCTCTATACCACCTAAGTCCCTTGGCGGGTTAACCGAGTTTTCCATTCTCCTTATAATGAAATTCTAAGCAACATTGCCTTCTCGGCCACACCAGAAACAAGCTTTAGATTTGATCGTACACCTACCTCAATGCTTCTGTCCACATGCATTGCATTGTGATTTCTCGTTTCCTCTTGCCCTCTCTTGTACCTGGCGATATCTATTGTTTGTTGCTGCCTACATGCCAATGGTAGACCATTTAGCTCCCTCAATAATTGTCACAACCCAATATTTTACTACGGACCGTGACTAACGACACGACACAAATGCACAAGAGATTTAAATAAGAAATAAAGAAAATCATCAAATTCCAATAAAGTTTTTCGAACGACAAACACAGAACACAAGACCGTTTGGAAAATAAATTTCAAAAGAATGCAAATATAAAAATAAAGACTAAGACTAGACTGACGCCCCAGGACAACCCATTCCTTTGTGACACTTCCCTTCTGATCACGCCCACTCTTGACCGACGCCTCGCGCTCCTAAAAAAAAGGACAACATAGCAAGGGTGAGTATAAAAATTATACTCAGTAAGCCACCTACTTGTAGACTCTCTTCGCATCTTAATTTAACACGTTGCCACGGTTTCCTATTTCGGTTCTAGGACGTCTGACTCTAATCGGCTCGCGTTGTAGTTCGGCTCGGCTTGCAAGCGACACGTGTCGACGCTTCGCTGGAGCTGCGTTGCTCCAGCCAGTGGTCGACGTGTGTCCGGCGCCTGTCGCCGCCCTCTGCCGCTAGCCGGCCGTTTGTTTTTTTTTTTCCTTCTTCTTTCTCTCTTTCTTCTTTCTTCTCTGTCCTCTGAAAATCGAAACCCAGTCGATTTTTTTTCCGATTTTCATATCTTTCGATCCGTAGATCGGATTGATATGATTCCTTCGGCAAAGTTCTAGATCGTGTTACAGGCTACGTCCTAGTATTTTTTTTGTAATTTTTTCTTAACTATCGGAGGATTTAAGAATGTTGAAAGTTCGCTCACCGTTCTCGGACGACTCTCGGATCTCCACCTTTGGGTTGAGGTCTCGGCCAAACTTCTTCACAGACCGTGCGTGAGTTGTTCCTAGGTGAAGATTTCAGCATTTTAGGGTCGATTCACGTAGGGGAAAACTCAGATCTGAGCAATGTCGTTCAGAAACCTTACCTCGCGAAATGTTCTTAGGTTTTAATGGAGCGTCGGCCTTGCTAGCCTCTCAATCCTGGTACGAGTCTTGTCTGGAGATGGATTCCGGCGGTGGTCCGTTAATCTTCCCGGCTGACTCCTCACTAATTTCTCTTTAACACCTTCTTTCTTTTACAGGGAATCTGACGGGGTTTTACTACGGACCGTGACTAACGACACGACACAAATGCACAAGAGATTTAAATAAGAAATAAAGAAAATCATCAAATTCCAATAAAGTTTTTCGAACGACAAACACAGAACACAAGACCGTTTGGAAAATAAATTTCAAAAGAATGCAAATATAAAAAAAAAGACTAAGACTAGACTGACGCCCCAGGACAACCCATTCCTCTGTGACACTTCCCTTCTGATCATGCCCACTCTTGATCGACGCCTCGCGCTCCTGCAAAAAAAAAAAAGGAAAACATAGCAAGGGTGAGTATAAAAATTATACTCAGTAAGCCACCTACTTGTAGGCTCTCTTCGCATCTTAATTTAACAGGTTGCCACGGTTTTCTATTTCGGTTCCAGGACGTCTGGCTCTAATCTTGGTCCCTTTGAGCTTGCCCCTTGGGTTTCACCGGTTCTTCGTTCTTTCATTAAACGCCTAGAGGTTCTTTATGCCAAGCTAATATGGTCGGTATCTCTCTATGAGGTGCTACCTCTACATTGCTATCTAGGACTACATGGTACCTAGCCTTGGGGTGTGCTGAGTACCCCTACGCCCATCTAGTCCCCCTATGGGGGGCGCGACCCAACCCGTTCCCATGCAGCTAATGGGCTGTACGACGTAGGGACACATTTCCCATGCGAAATAGCTAAGAGCAGTAAGGACTGATCAGGGACCCCTTGGTCCTCCCACGAAGTTATAGATACCGATCACACGCTAGCAATCTATGAACCCTCTGTGGTACCTTCTTGCCGTGGTAAACCGCTAAGTTTCTAGGGAAAAATTAAGTCTGACTAGAGCGGTATATTGCTCATAACAGAAATTTCCTAATCTTATCATAGAAATGGGCCCTAGCAATTAACAGAGGGTGCACGCAATCTTCTTCTAACATCATGGTATGTCATTCACGCAAACTAGGCATACCGGCTCAACAGGGCGATGACCTCCATCAAGCACCTAGAGCACGAAGTTCGCGCTCAATGGGGTGAATTCGTCCATCAAGCACCCGAAACTCGGCATACACATACTAACATAAATTAACGCAGGCATACATATGGCGGAAGCTTAAAGCATACAGCAACACTCATGTAGTTTACCCAATCCAATCACAACAATTAATCTGACTAGTAAGTTACATGGAGAGCTAATCTGAAGCATAACTACTAGCATGCATGCAATCCGAGCGAATCCTACAAGTATTTCTTCCTAAATACCGGGTGGTGACTTACCTGGTTGACGCGTTCCCTTTTGGTAGCGTTTCTTTGCCCGTGAGGTGTCCAAAAATACTGATATCTCTAAATTAGGTCCCTATTCACGTAAAAACAGTATTAGAACTGGAACCGGGACAAAAATCGGGAAAGCAGAAAACAACCGGGCCAAATTGGCCGTTCCACGCGCGCTCACGCGCCAGCAGCACACTGGGAGTGTGTGGCCACGCGCGCGGGAATGCGCCAGTCACAGGCTGCACGCGCGCCCACTTTCGCACAGTTGCGGGTCGGCCGGCCCGGCCCGGCCCGGTTCGGTCGGCTCGGCTCGCGTTGCGGTTCGGCCCGGCTTGTAGGCGACACGTGTCGACGCCTCCCTGGAGCTGCGTTGCTCCAGCCAGTGGTCGACGTGTGTTCGGCGCCTGTCGCCGCCCTCTGCCGCTCGCCGGCCGTTTGTTTTTTTTCTTCTTCTCTCTCTTTCTTCTTTCTTCTCTGTCCTCTGAAAACCGAAACCCAGTCGGTTTTTTTTTTTGATTTTCATATCTTTCGATCCGTAGATCGGATCGATATGATTCCTTCGGTAAAGTTCTAGATCGTGTTACCAGCTACGTCCTAGTATTTTTTTTGTAATTTTTTCTTAACTATCGGAGGATTTAAGAACGCCGAAATTTCGCTCACCGTTCTTGGACGACTCTCAGATCTCCACCTTTGGGTTGAGGTCTCGGCCAAACTTCTTCACAAACCGTGCGTGAGTTGTTCCTAGGTGAAGATTTCAGCATTTTAGGGTCGATTCACGTAGAGAAAAACTCATATCTGAGCAATGTCGTTCAGAAACCTTACCTCACGAAATGTTCTTAGGTTTTGATGGAGCGTCAGCCATGCTAGCCTCTCAATTCTGGTACGAGTCTCGTCTGGAGATGGATTCCGGCGGTGGTCCCTGGAGGGGCAAAATGACATTTTTGCCCCTCAGTTGACTTAGCCCCCCCCCCCCT
>NW_019268535.1:4149364-4155395 GCF_002738365.1 Cucurbita moschata
CGTTGCAATAATTCCATCTTTTTTGTCCTATAGTAACTGCTAACTCTCAACGTTCCTCAACTCGAGGCTCCTCCATAGCCTTAGCTGCCCTTAGAGCAACAACATAAACGGTAGGATCTATGACCTCCATAGTACGACTCAACTCGAGGCTCCTCGATAGCCTTAGCTGCCCTTAGAGCGACAACATAAGTGGTAGGATCTATGACCTCCATAGTACGACGAATCTTTGCGTTCAAGCCCAGGATGGACCTCTCAGCCATCTTCAATTTTGTGTCCACCAGCTTCGGTGCGAACTATTTCAACCTCATAAATACTCTTGCATAGGTGTCAATAGGCATCAACCCTGTGTCAGCTTGGTGAACTCCTATTGCTTCAATGTTGGGCTACCTTTGGGTAATACTCTGTCATATATACCTCTTTAAATTTTGACAATGGTATCAACTTCCATTTGGGCGGAGAATCTCTTAGCTATCCATCCATCGTAGCTTTGAGTCATTTTTCAGCATAAACGACATGCATGACCCCTTTCTCATCATCCGAATAGTTCATTAACAAGAAGATCGTCTCCATTGGCATTAACCACAATTGTGCCTCTATTTGGTCTCCTGAGGTCCCACTAAAGGTACAAGGATCATACTGCTTAAAATTCCATAAGTACCTCGCTTATTGCATGGACGGTGTACTGTTGGCTTGTTGCGTGGCCACCACTATTTTCATCATGGCTTAGAATAATTCCTACATTAGGTTAGTAGTGGGGTCAATTCTAGCCTCCAGTGTTGTTGAGGGTGATGTAGCTGCAACAGTTGAGTTATATATCCTTCAAAAGCTAGGTTCTCTCTACCTCTACTCGTCCTTTAACAGGAGGTTGTCCCCTTCCTCCACGTCCTCTTTTGCGGCCTCTAGGTGCCATGATTCTAAAACTACCATATATGTATTCTTAACACTACTGCCTTTTGGTTTAAATCATATTGCACATAATATCATGACAAATATTGAACTCACTCAACAGTGGTACAATCAATGGTGACACATTCAATTAGTTATTACATCGGACAATGACCAAGCACCAACAATATATTTAATAGGTGACATTTACCTTAAGCCTACCTCATATGCTAGTCTATAGAATCTATAACATAGAACTTTGATACCAACTATAACGACTCGAATTTCCTATTGAAATAGAGTCGCTACCATATGCATGACACAAACTTTCTATTTGGAAACATTCATTTAAAATCATTTATAAAATGATGTCATGGACTTATCGTTTGTATTAAAAGATTTAAAACAAAATAATGAAATAACAAATGTGAAATGTAAATAAATGAAAAAGAAGATTGAAAAGATGCCTAACTAAAGATCTACAAAAACAAAATGCAACTACCCGAACACAAGTTTCATGGTCTTCAACACGATGTCGCCGTCAATCGTACAGGAGTATCTTGCCTTTACCTGAAATGTAAGAATAACACAACTTTGAGTATTTTAAGAAATACTCACTAAGCAATCCCACTATTGGGGTCACGGAATGGAAACACATGCAACATGAATGAAACTTATCATTTAAACCCGTATTCTCTTAGGTGAATTTCCAGTCCGAGAAAATTAGATGTGTAGTACTTCCCTACACACTTCTACAAACGACCCACACGTGCGAGCAAGAGCCCACCACTCGCACACCCCTGTGCTGCCAGTCGGGCTACCAACTATAGTGTTGTTGCCAGAAACATAGAGGGAATAGCGAACATCGTAGCACCATAATGAACATGATTATCATTTTTATCTCATAGTGTACTCATTCATACACATATTAAAGGGTAAGTATCCCAATGCATGTGAATATACAATTATGCATGTGGTCCCTATAATTTTCCATGTTAAGTAAATCATTCAAGACAATCTCTGTTTATTCCTCAAATATTATACTCCACAATATGCGTGCACAAACTCTTATAAAATCAGTTCCTAAATGACCCTAGTTTTCTACTAACTTAAAGTCGCTACCACATGCATGACGTAACATCTTGGATAGAAATATTGATTTAAAATGTTCATGCCTATTGTAAGACCACTTACTTGGATGATCTTGATTGACTTTCTATCCAATACTCGAATACGCTTGATTTCATCCCTCAGAGTTTGCTTCAAGTATCATAGAGATGTTTCACCCTATTAGAACATTCACCTAGTTTTCTTAGAAAATTCTTGCTTCCTAACTTAATTTAACTTCAATTGAGAAATTGAACATTGTACTCACCTTAATTTTCCTTAAATAAGGTCAAATTCAGCTTCGAGAGGGTCAAAAACCTTGAAATCGTACGTCTAACCCAAATCGAATGACTTTTTTCCAGCCGTCAGAGCCTAGGGAAACTGAGCCGAGTGAGCTAGTGGCTAGGGATAAGACATGTGTCGGTAGTGTGCTAGTGCGTGCAGGTTGCGATTCGGGTCGAAGCGCAGACTTCAGATAAGATTCTTGGCGTCGCGGGTCACGTATAATAATTATGGGCAGAGTTGTGTGGGTAGCGACTATGATTGTTTGGTCCTAGGTTCCTGGCTTTGTGGGCTATAGCTAATTTGGGCCGCTGATTGCAAATGGATCTCTAGATCAAATGGAAAGTTGGGCTGTGGGCTGGCTGTTATGATTGGTTGCCCGAGTCCATGTCAAATCTGACCCAAATCTCATCGTCTTCCATGCCCGATTCACACGTCCTTCTGTCTGCCCTTTCTCTCTTTTGGAAACAGTGTTCCGACGTCTTCGTTATTTCATGGCCTAACATAATCATATCATATCATAGTACATCATGGCATCTCATCACATAACATAATTCATCATAACATAATTTGACATTTCTTTTATACCATAATGTTATTTGACATATCTTAGCATATCATGTAGAGACACATATCATAACATCTATCATACCAATATATCACACATATGACACGTGTAGGACCATTGGGAACGTGTCATCATATATAAACCAATTTTTCCAACCAAACTTAAAGTAGAGACACTTACTTGGTTGGCCTTAGCCGGTGTTCTATCTTATTTCTAAAATTGGCTAGACTTCGTCTCTTTAAGATTGTATCAATCTATGTGGAGGCACTCCACCATATTAGAAATATTCACCTAATCCCTTAGATAATTCTACTTCCCTACTTAAATTGAATTATGAAATATTATACTGATCTTAGTTATCTTCAATAAGGCCAAAATAAGCTTTGAGAGAGTAAAAATTGTGGGAATCGGTACAAAATTCTTAAACCCGAGCCGTTTAAGCTATTTTCCAATCGCTGGAGTTTTGGAGCCGAGCCAAATTCGGTCAGTCGAGGAATCGAGCAAATCAAGAGGAGGCACACCCATGCACGTGCAAGGGGGCTAGAGGCGTAGGCAGGTTCTCGAGTGGGTCAGGTTATGTTGCTCCAGTCACTCTTGCGTCTGTGGGCTTTTAGTGCGTCGCGTGCGTTCGTGGCTTGCAGGTGGGCTTGTTGTCGTATGCATATAGTGGTTGCATATGGGAACACCCCGAGTCTAGGTCTGACTCGATTTCGACCCATGGATCCTTTCTTCCTCACTTGACTCCCTCGATCCTTTATCCTTTTTTTTTTCTCTCTTCCTGAGGCCTTTAAACTCCTCTCTCTCTCTCTCTCTCTCTGACGTTTCTCCACCTAAGATCTGTCTAGCGTGACCCTCTGTCTACCTACCTTCCACACCGACAACGCTTGAATCCCTCGAATGCACCTACACTAATAATTTTTTTTTAATCATCATAAATCTCTCCATAAAACAGTTACCTTACATGCACAGAAAATGTAGCGTAATCAACGTAACATACGGTCAGGCTTACAATTTATGATGTAGTGAGTATATTATATGGTAATGATGTATGATATATGACGACATGATTGTGTTATATGATGATGCTATATGATGTTATACGATGCTCTACAATATTTTTACATCATGATGTTTTATGACGATGATGATGCATGAAAAAATAACGATGTAGGACGTAAGATTATGAGATTACTTAACATGGCATTATTCAATATTAAGACGTGGTGCATGTTTTAAATTCCATGATGCATTATGATGATTATTTTTCTAATATATAACCCTAGTTAATGTTAATGATGATGAACGTAAGAAAACCAATGCATGCATTAGGGTAATATGTGAACGGAATATAGGAATGTGTCATATAGATGTAATAAAGATGAAAAACTACAGGGACTTCATGCATTTTGTGTACACATCTAGCTACTTTCCTTTTTGTAATGATGAGTGCAGACGCGTACACTATGATGATGATGCTCATGTCTTGCATGACACTCAAAGGTTTGCTGACCTTCAGATGTCGCTACGTACAACTAGCTCGATGCTCGTACGTGTTGGTCTAAAGGGGTGCGAACCGCCTGGGGATCCATGCTCGTGCGTGTTGGTCATGTGTAGGAAAATAGTACATCTAAGTTTGTCCGGACTGGAGGTCACCCCTATGATGGTTTTAACAATAGGTCCCTACATCATGAGTTACATGTGTTTGGATTACCAGACCCCAATAGTGGAGTAATGTACTGAGTATTTCTTAAAATACTCAAGCCATGGGATACTTCTATTTTCAGGTAAAGGTAAGACACCCCTGTACGGCCGACGAAAAAATCGCAAGTAGAGACCATGACACGTGCATAAGATAGTAGTATTTTATTTTCTTAGACATAGGTTAGTACAAGGTGATTTACTTTTGATGTTTTAATTATTTTTTAATTTATTATTTCCTTATTTTGTTTTAACGATGCTTTCAAACGCCTAAATCTATGGGAGTATTTTAAATTTATATTTTAAGATAAAGTTTTAAATGTTTAATTCGGTATAAGGGCATAGAGTATGATGACAGTAGAGAATTTAGGTTACTAGAAATCTAGGATCGTTACAATCTTTCATCCTACAAAAGTAAAAGAGTGGTTAGATTCTAGATTATATTACTCTGACAAAGAGGCTAATTAAATATTGAATTTCTTATGTGTATGTATTCTTACTTTTGCTTTAGTCATTATCAACAAAAAGATCATTATAGGTAGGTTTTGGTTGATTCAAACACTTATCCAAATATAACATATTTTAACTTGGATGTAACAACTTGCTATATATATTACACCCTAATATTCATTACATGTATTGTATATATTTAGATAAATAAGATTAAAAAAATAGAGAGATTTAGATGGTATAACTGGCGAATCTTTATGGTATACCACTTTGATTTGGCTATATATATAAGTGTACAAAGAAAAAGTTACCAACTTAAAATCCTCGAAAAAGATGAAGCCTCAAAACATATTTTGTCTCCTCATATCGCTTGCTTTTAGATCAAATATGATTATTAGCTCATGTTTTGCACATTCTGACCCAAAGATACAACGTCCGTTCTCCCCATGGAAAATTGTGATTTGGAATCATATGAAGGATTCGACTCTCTTGGCTCACTGCAAGTCTAAAGACAACGATTTAGGAGAACATGAAATCGGCATTGGAGAGAAATACTCTTGGACCTTCAAAGAAAATTTTTGGCAATCAACACGATTTTGGTGCAATTTTAATAGCAAACAAGGACATACTTCGGGTGAAGTATTTTGGCCAGAAATGGAAAATTGGTTTAGTGATCAATGTTATAATAGTATTTGTACTTGGATAGCGGAAAACAATGGCATTTCCTTACGTCTTGGTTCTAAAGAACCATATCTATTAGAGTACCCTTGGAAATGATGTTGAATTCCATTGGGTTGATTTAAACACAACTGCCAAGGACGTTGAGTTTCATTGGGTTGATTTCAACACAATTGTTCATTTAGACACAAGAAAACCCTTGTTGCTTTTCTATTTTGAGATTGGAGGTCAATCCTTTTATACTTGTTGAGCTAAAATGTATATGGACGATAATAAAAATAAAACATGATATAGTTATATATATAAATATATATATATATATATATATATATATATATATATATATATATATATTTTATTATT
>NW_019268535.1:4155405-4167436 GCF_002738365.1 Cucurbita moschata
TGATATAGTTATATATATAAATATATATATATATATATATATATATATATATATATATATATATATATTTTATTATTATTATTATTATTATTTTAAAAAAAGATACCAGAGGTAAGGACCAAGCTGAATCGATGACTTTATAAAAGACGGAAATTTTTTTTAGTCAAATAAAATAAGAAAATTTAAAATATAATATATATTACATCAAAATAAAGTTCATAGATAAGTTTTTAAAACACAACCCAACAGTTAAGACACAAAACATTTTAAAATAAAAAGGTTAAGGACGACAGGTAAAATTTGTCTACGGCACCTACTCCAGAGTCCGCTCCCGACCTCGAAAAGCTCCTTATTACCTGAAAAATATGAAAAATATGAAAAATAAGGAATGAGTATAAACACTCACTAAGTAGCCTACTTGTAGGCTCTTAATCGTGTCGTTGATATGCTAGAGTATCACACTCTTTCTTTTCTTTTTCTTGTTGTAAGTACTTATGCTCTTTAGTTCTAATCCAAGGGCCTTAGTACTATGGTTCTTAGAGATCTTGGTTCTTGGTTTTAGAACTTAGATCTTGACCCATGTTCTAGTCATTGATCTTTGTCTTATTTTTGGTACATTATAGGCTCTTGTTCGGCTCTTTGTTTTGTTAGGAATATTTAATACTAAATTATAGTTTACCATATATATCATATTTGATATTTTCTTATAGGCAAATATCTAAATATTTTCCTTCCTAACATAGGTATCTTACATATATTGTTATTTCCATTTATTACTCTTTTCATATTCTGGTAATTTATTTGATTATAAGTAGAGAACTTTCACACACCATTTACCACCATTTACTTGTGGTGGTTTACCAAACATTCCCAAGTTCGTTCTCCAAGACACTCCTCGTAAGATTTACAGTACTAGTCATGTACTTGACAACCTTTTTCCAAGGTTTCATGCGTTCCAAAGGACGGAGTGTCATAATATTTGGAGGTTACCTTTGAGTTACTATGCGGCAATTCATGCAATATTAACAAACATGCTCAATGGGAAGATAACGTTCATCTTCATCGGGAGCGCAGATTTCACAAATTTTCTTTCCTCCTTTATCATGCATACATTTAGTATCAAATTCTCACTCTAAAATGATTTGAGAGTCAATCATATCTAGATCCCATTGATTTTCTTAATTAATTTATTTGCATGGCTTAAATGCTAATATGCTAGCGAGCTAGGTTTATCAATTTTATAGCATGCATGCTTAATCCAAGCAATTTCTATAAGTACTACTCGGGAATCCAAATGGTTACTTACTTGGTTAACGTGTGTTTTCCCGATCTCGAGTCTCTTTCCAAAAATTATGAAATTTCCTTGATGGGTCCTTATTCACTAATAATAAGGTAAGTATTGAAATTGGGATGAAAAACAAAGCAAACAGGTGAAAAACGGGTGAGAACAGGGGGCTCCATGTGCCTGCACGCACAGGCAAGCTCCCCCACGCGCCCCACGTGCAAAGCACACACGCGGTCAGCTCGGGCATCGCGCGAGCAGTGGCACACATCGAACCCCAACGACGCGAACTTACCCTTCAAATTTTTTGGGCGTCACACATGGCGCACAGAGAGTGGCGAGATTGTTAGGTTGGACTATGGGTCGCCAGATCGGTCACAGGCCAGTTTGCTGGTTCCAGACGCTGTTCGATTCATGTGAGCATTTTGATTTCGATTTGACCCAAATCTAAGCGTGCTGACGCATGTCAACAGGTAGGCTGAATGCATTTTTCTAGCGAAATGCTACCACGTGTCACTCACCGACTCCACTGCGCGCTTTTGTACATTAGGCAACGTGTGGCGACAATTTTCTCTCTCATGCATGTTTTCAACTTTCTAGATTCATCCGTTTCGTGTGTTTAAACCATTTGCTTCAGATTTTCGTAACTTTTCGCACATAACTTGGATTGACTCGGTTTCTCCACCAAAGTTGTAGATTTTTTATTCACCTACATCGACTTTTTTTTTAAAAAAAAAATTTCTTGAATATAGAATGAATTAAATCCATTCAGAGGTACGAAAAAACACACGTTTGCTGTTCTTTTCTAGTTCACCCGAACTCCGATTAATTTCCATTCGTTCGGGATTCCTTCAAGAAACCTGTGTGAATCCTCTTTTAATTACACACCCCAAAACTCCATATTTATCGTTCAAGAAACTCCTTAGATCTAGGCAAAATCGAAACGAAAAGGTCATAGTCTTACCTTATCCATTCTTGGATTTTCTAGCCGGAATGGGCGAATCCACCACCCAAACTCTTCCTCTAGCACCAAAAGGAGTCTTGATTCGAAGTTTCTTGTCTTGGATTCGATCGGATTTCAGGCAGCCGATTTCTCTATTCTTTTCTTTCAAAATCCTAACTTCTTCTTATCCTTCTTTTCCTCTCCTTTCTTACTTGTCGTTCTTTTCTTTCAAAATCCTAACTTCTTCTTATCCTTCTTTTCCTCTCCTTTCTTTCCCTTTCTTGTTATGACTCAACTATCCTCAAGTAGGAGTAGGGGCAAAATGACCTTGTCCCTATGTTGATCTTGTCCGTTTTTTTTCTTTTTAATCTTACAACTATCTCGAACATAGTTTCCTTCTTTATCGACTCGAGCCTCAGTCTCTTTAGCCTACAATAAAAAATCACGACCTAATTATCATTCATATATTAGGATCTTAAGTAGGAAAACAAAGGTAGTTGATACCTCCTAAGTTCAAGTGTTACAAAAAATAACATAGTATTTGAATACAAAAATGAAAGGCCACCTATCAACTACTAAATGAAATCATTGCATACTACTATCCTATATTGACTTCCATGGCCATTCTAACATTCATCGTCATCCGTGCACGGGCATTTTCTCTGTAATGACCCTAGATTTATACTAACCTAAAGTGGCTAATGTCATCATAACATACTCTCTTATGTGAAAATAAACATTTAAAACTTCATCATAAAACACTTCCATGAACTTATATGCTTGAAAAAATATTTAAAGCAACATAACAAAACTAAGTAAAACCAATAAAATATTAAAACTAAAAACATCCTATACTAACTTAGAGTCTAAGAAATGAAATACCACTATCCTATGCATGTGTCACGGTCTTTACTTGCAATGTCATCATCAACCGTATAGAGGTGTCTTGCCTTTACCTGAAATAAATGTTGCACACAACTTTAGTATTTTAAGAAATGCTCAGTAAGTGACCCCATTTGAGGTCAAACACATAAACCATCACATGACAATCAAACAAAATTGAGGGATCTTAGTGGTTAATTACCCAAACTCACCATGCATAATTTTTACCACATGAGAATCAACATCTACATTTACTCCTTACAATGACTATCAATGGCTAGTTACCCGAAACACATAGCGTGTAACCCTTACCTTGTTAATCATTTTTTGCAATCACCACGTAGAGTGACCATTAGTGCCTGGCTCCCCGATACACAAAGCGTGTAACCTTACCACATGAAAATCAACATCCTTCCTAACTCCTTAAAATGATTATCAATGGTTGGTTACCCGAAACACATAGTGTGTAACCCTTACCTCGATAACATTTTCTTTAATCACCTCGTAGAGTGAATTAGTGGCTGATTACCCAAAACACACAACACACCGCGTGTAACCCTAACCACAAACTCCTTAATCATCAAAGGTAACATGCATGCAATATGTCTCAAACGGTTTATTTTCATGAGCAACCATACATTATGTCACACAACTCACATCAAATATATTATCAATCATCAATCATAATTATGCATGCAATAGGTCTCAAAACATTTATTTTTATAGTCAATATACATCGTATCACACAACAATTAACCATACAATACCAAACATATTCAATCCTTGTAGAAAAACAAATGCAATAGGTTTCAAAACATTTATTTTTATAGTCAACATACAACGTATCACACAACACTCAACCATACAATACCAAACATATTCAACCCTTGTAGAAAAACAAAAAAGTTAAGTTTCAATAGGAAGACCTCGTGCTTGGAGAGCTCTTTTCTAACCATCCCTATAGATATTGGTCCAACTTCGACTTAGAACGAGCCTACATTAAGACACCCAAGTTTAACCAACCCAACTTGACGTGATACAACGACTCCTACAAATCATTGGGTTTTATTGCTTACCTTCCTCCTACGTAGAGGTTGGGTCAAATCCGAACTATTCAGAAAAGAAACCACATTGTAGCTTCGTTGGTTGGCGCATTGTACCTTGGTTACGTTTACTCCTCCAAATAGTTGTTCTGGCGATGAGACAATGTTCAATTCATGATGACCACGAAATCCGATGCGTGACGACAGCTGGCGATGGTTGTCCGACGTGCGGTGGCGGCGCAGGACGGCGTGAGCGATGGTGGCACAGGACAACACGAGCGATGGACAGCAACAACGACTTGAAGAAGAAGACGATGATAAAAAGGAAGAACAAGGCAGCGGCTAGGGTTTGTGAGTGGCTGGCTTGTCTCTGGTTTCGTGCTCTATTACATGGGTGGCTGGCTTTGGTGGCTTTATGTAGCTAAACCATAATGTTTATTTTTTTTTAATGTATTGGGCTTGGGCCTAGGGTTTAGTTTTTAATTTATTGGGTTGGGCTAGGGTTTATGTAGCTGAACACTAGGGTTTATTTTAATGGATTGAGCCTTCGGGCAAGAATTTGGACTAACCATGTCTGGAATTGGAAAGAGTCAAAGGTCAAGTAACCGTTTTAAAGAATATGTCCCATCATTAAATGTGTGTATTGTATTACGAATTCCAACAATGTGGTAAGTTATTTAGTATTTCTTAAAATATTCAAGTCACATGCTACCTTTATTTTTCACATAAAGGTAAAGCGCCCCTGCATAGATGACGATAAATTCTAAAATAACCATGGAAGAAATCCTGATAGAGAAGTAGTATGCATTGATTTTCATTTAGTAGTTGATAGGATGGTTATTTCATTTTCATGTTCAAAGACTATGTTAGTTCTATTTTCTTATTTTAAATTAAACGTGTAAGTTCATGGCTTCATTTGCAAATATTTTATTTCAAACTTCCACGTATGTTATTTATGGCATCCATGCGATGATGCCTCTAATTTAAGCAAGAATATTATGGGTGTTACATTACGAGTGTGATATGTGATGAAAAAAATGAGGGTTGTCCTCTATGATTTATTACGCCACGAAGAAAAATATAAGGATCTCATGCATATTTGTATGTTCACGTGCACCGGGATACTTCCCCTTTATGATGAAGTATGGACGCATACACTATAAGACGAAAATGATTATCATGCTGATCATAGTACAATGACGATCGCTATTTCCTTTGGGTGTTCGACAATAGTCCAAAGGAGCTAGTCTGACCAGTAGGCTCAGAGGGTGAGCAAGCCCACCAAGTGGGTCCATGCTCGAACATGTAGTTCGTGTGCAGAGAAGTACCACATATCCAATTTTTTCAGACTGGAAAGTCGACTAAGAGAATAGGATTTAAAATTATAGGTCTCATCTATGCAAGTGTTTGCATTCATCAACCGCAATAGTGGGATCACTTAACGAGTATTTCTTAAAATACTCATGCCTTGTGTTATTCTTAAATTTCAGGTAAAGACAAGGCACCCATGTATGGTTAACGACGACATCCCGTTGAAGATTACGAAATCTTTGTTAGTGTAGTTGCATTTTCACTTCTTAGATATTACGTTAGATTAGACCATTCTTTCAATCTTTTCTTTGGTTTTATTTATATTTCACATTGAATATTTTTCATTGTTTTGTTTGAAGGCTCTTCTTTGTACAAGTCCACCACATCATTTTATTAATTATTTTAAAGATTGTATTGGCATAAAAATGGTCACCCTCATGCATAGAGTGTAACAACAATAAAAAAGAACAAAAAAAAATGGTCTCCCGGCCAACCTCTCACACACTTCCCCCTAAATACTCAACTAACTCTCCATGCGCTCTCCCACTCTTCCACGTGTCATTACTTCCTCTTCAGCATTGTCCTAACACCACGGATCTCCCATGGTAAAAAAATCTTTCTCTTGCAATCACAACGTGAATCAATTATGTCAGGTGGACACAAGCTCGAAGGAACATGTCAAGCGAATCTTAAAAATAGAATAGAACGTCCGCTAAGGCCAAGTAAATAATGTTATTACCTACATGGTTATATTTGATGCTGACACGTGCTCTGTGGTTATGCACATGTCGTATATTTGATATGCATGAATTGTTTATGAATCGATACGACTGTAGTATGATATGTATATATTATAATATGTGAATGGTATGATAACTCTTACGTTATGATATTTTTGAGTATGATACGAGAATGATGCGATGAATGTAATGTAATGATATGATTAAGATATTATTAATATAACGATACGGTTAGGTTATGTATAGAAAAGGATATGGTTATGATAGATCGAAAAAACTATATGTATAGGTTATGTATAGAAAATGATATGATTATGATAGATTGATAAAACTATATGGTTAGGGTACGTTTGGAAAACAATATGATTAAGGTATGTCCAGGAAATGATAAGAGTATGAGATGTATAAGGATAATAAGGTCATGACAAGATTAAAATTACGATGACTAGGATACGCATATGGAAACAATATGCCTATGAAATGTTTACGAAACGATACGATTATGATATGACATGTGAATGACGAATATATATATATGTGTGTGTGTGGTGATACGATATGGAAATGATATGATATATGTTATGGTACGATATATGTGATAAATCGATATGTTTATGTTATGGTATATGGTGATACGATATGTTATGGTATGATATGTATAGGATGAAAATTGTTATGCCTGGAAATATGGAAACATTATGATATGGCATATTTATGTAAAATGATTGGTATGATTTGATTGACATGTAAAACGACAAACTAGCATGAAATACAACCCTAATATACGCATAAAGATAAGATAAATGATACAACAAATGACATGAGAAATGATATGATATGAAGGAAGACGGTAGCGAGATTGTATTAAATGATAATGAAAATTGAAAAATGTAGGGACCTTATGCATTATTGTGTGCTCATGTATTAGGGGATACCCCTTATCCTTCACGATAGACAGCCACAAGGAACAATACCAAAATACCAAAAAGAGTGGGCAAGGAACAATGTCAAGCAATAAAATTGAGAAGTGGGAAAGGAATACCCAACAGAAGATGTGAAATTAAAGAACACATTACCAATCACTCCGCTAATACATAATAGAGAAATGAGGAAAATGCTGAACAAAAGAAGCAGGCTCGAACACAAGAATGAAGAGTGTAGTAGCATTAAATGAAGAGTATATGTGAATGAAATGGTAAGGTACACAAAAATTAGGGAAACTTACATACCTACCAGGCTCGAACATTACAGTGTAGGTGAATGAAATAGTAACGTACACAAAAATAAAAAATAAAAAATGTCAGTTCGACTACATGATACTACCATCTTGAACACTTGTGAATTTTTGTATTTTTTCTAATTAATTAATATTGTTGATAATTATTTAATGTGCCACCATTTATCTTGTATCAATTGAATAACTTCTCACTCAAATTATTGAACACTTTATTTTTACAATTTTTAGTATATTTTTTATAACATCTATTATAATTACACAAAAATAATATAAAAGGTCTCAAACTTGTAATAACCTCCCCAGGAAGATCTTAAAAAAAAAACAAAAAAAAAAAAAACATTATAAAAAACATATTATAGCATTTTGNAAAAAAAAAAAAAAAAAAAAAAAAACATTATAAAAAACATATTATAGCATTTTGTGTAGTTATAATTTTTACGTGGACCAGCGAAGCAAAGTAGGGAGAAAGCTCAAACATATACAAACAAACCCCCATCCCTCCCAACATGAATCCTAGCTAACACAATAACAAATATAAACCACAAATCCCCTGATCAAAGCACTAACCTAATCATTATCAACTCAAAAGATCCATCAACTCAAAAGATCCATTCACAAACTTCTATTACCTTCTGCTGTAGTCTTGGACTCCATGACCGAGTCATAAGAAGCATGTAATCCAATAAGAAGCATGTAATCCAATCAAGATATAGTAAACCAACAAAATCCCAGTCCAGATTCCAAACCTTTCAAATGAAGCTTTGTCGATGGAGCCAAGAAGGAAAAGGTTGATGGCGATCGACAGTGAAGGCAGCCACGGGACGAGCGGCACGCCCCACACGCGAGGCTTTTTGGCCTGTGGGACACTGAGCCATAGGGCCAGAGTTGAGAGAAACCATATGGAATTGAACACCACCAAGCTGATCCAGCCATCGCTTGAGACCTAGTATACAGCGGTTGCTATTGAAGATCCCAGGATTAAACCAGGCAGACTATGAGCTTGTTTCGGTCGGATGGTGTCGTTTCACCGCTGACGTAGTAGCGTCGGACGATTAGGCCGATGGCTACCAACATGAAGATGAAGAGGGTGGAGATAGAGAGGAGGTTCGAGAGGATTCCCAAGCTTGTAAAGAAGGCGATAGAGAAAAGTGCAATGAGAACTCTGGCTAAAAGGATTTTTTTTTTGTATTGATGACTTCAGTACAACAAGAGAGTACAGAGAATGGAAAAGTACATCTTCAAAGCTCTACGTACCAGATATATATATGGTTTAGTTTACTATATATAGCTTTACCAGATTTAGCCATCTACTATATATAGTTATTTACCATATATAGCTTTACCGAATATAGCTTTACCATATATAGCTTTACTATATATAGTTTTACCAAATATAGCTTTATCGGATATAACCGTTGACCAAGCTATAAATAAGCATCAGGCTCCATAGCCTAACAATCACTACTTGAAGAGCTTTCGTATAGACAAAGGATGACTGGGATGCCACATTCCCCCTTAGTTCTTCCCTCAGGCCAGCGATAAATCGTTCGCCCTTCAACTCCTCAGAACTAACATAGGCTGGAGAAAACCTTGCCAGCCTATTGAATTCCAAGTCATAATCCTCCACTAATCTATCTCCTTGTTTCAATGCGAGGAACGCTGCCTGCATTTTCACTCTGGCAGTGATTGGGTAATATTTGTGGAGGTATGCGTCTTTAAACTGACACCATGTAATAAACTCTCCTTGTGGTACAATGGTTTTCTGAGCACCTTTCTACCAGAAGTGCGCTTCTCCTTTCAGCATATATGTCCCACAATGGACATCATATTTTGGTGGGCAGTTCATATATGGAAGGCCGTTTCTATGGCCTCTAGCCAGTTCTCAGCGGCAATGGGATCCATCTTGCCTCCGTCAAAGGAAGGCGGTTTATGCCTCTAGAAATCTCTTAAGTAGCGGGACTCCACAGTCATAGTCCCTAAATCCTTGCCCCCTTGCCCTGTTGACTAATTAGACATCATGGTCTGAATCATTTGGTTCGTCAGAGCCTGATTTTCCATCGACGTCATCATGAACGTCTGAAACATCTCAGCTGAGGGCATGACTAATGGCTGGTTTAGCAGGACTGTTGTACACGGGGTTGGACCCGATGGGGCCTCCTCGGAGAAGGGAGTAGTAGGGGGTGTATCAAGCAGCCTTCGGGCCTTGGCCTTCATTCGCCGTCTTTTTTATCTTGATGGCTGTGGTACTGTTCCCTCGCTAGTTTGGGGCATATCCCTAACCTCCTCCTGAAATTCAGGTTGTTCCTCTTCAGGTGTTGGAACCGAGGTGTCCTCAACTTCCTCTCTTCTTCCCCTTCTAGGTCCTGGCCCTACATACGGTTCGCGTCTCTTTGGTGCCATTATCTACCACAATAAAAAAAAAAAAAAAGGAACTATGGTCACAATTCATTCACAACACATCTTCTAGGTAATGTGTGATATAATGCCATAGTCGGTCATGGTATACTCTAAAAAAAAAAAAGGAACTATGGTCACAATTCATTCCCACTCTTGACCGACGCCTCGCGCTCCAGAAAAAAAAGGACAACATAGCAAGGGTATGTATAAAAATTATACTCAGTAAGACACCTACTTGTAGGCTCTCTTAGCATCTTAATTTAACAAGTTGCCACGGTTTCCTATTTCGGTTCTAGGACGTCTGGCTCTAATCTTGGTCCCTTGGGGCTTGCCCCTTGGGTTTCACCGGTTCTTCGTTCTTTCATTAAACGCCTAGAGGTTCTTTATGTCAAGCTAATATGGCCGGTATCTCTCTATGAGGTGCTACCTCTACATGGCTATCTGGGACTACATGGTACCTAGCCTAGGGGTGTGCTGAGTACCCCTACGCCCATCTAGTCCTCCTATGGGGGGCTCGACCCAACCCGTTCCCATGCAGCTAATGGGCTGTACGACGTGGGGACACATTTCACATGTGAAATGGCTAAGAGCAGTAAAGACTGATCAGGGACCCCTTGGTCCTCCCACGAAGCTATAGATACCGTTCACACGCTAGCAATCTATGAACCCTCGGGGGTACCTTCTTTCCGTGGTAAATCGCTAAGTTTCTAGGGAAAAATTAAGTCTGACTAGAGCGGCATATCGCTCCTAACAGAAATTTCCTAATCTTATCATAGAAATGGGCCCTAGCAATTAACAGAGGGTGCATGCAATCTTATTCTAACATCATGGTATGTAATTCACGCAAACTAGGCATACCGGCTCAACAGGGCGATGACCTCCATCAAGCACCCAGAGCACGAAGTTCGCACTCAATGGGGCGAATTTGTCCATCAAGCACCCGAAACCCGGCATACACAATTCTAACATAAATTAACGCAGGCATACATACGGCGGAAGCTTAAAGCATACAACAACACTCATGTAATTTATCCAATACAATCACAACAGTTAATCTGACTAGTAAGTTACATGGAGAGCTAATCTGAAGCATAACTACTAGCATGCATGCAATCCGAGCGAATCCTACAAGTATTTCTTCCTAAATATCGGGTGGTGACTTACCTGGTTGACGCGTGCCCTTTCGCTAGCGTTTCTTTCCCCGTGAGGTGTCCAAAAATACTGATTTCTCTAAATTAGGTCCCTATTCACGTAAAAACAGTATTAGAACTAGAACCGGGACAGAAATCAGAAAAACAGAAAACAACCGGGCCAAATTGGCCGTTCCACTCGCACTCACGCACCAGCAGCACGCTGGGAGTGCGTGGCCACGCGCGCAGGAAGGCGCCAGTCGCAGGCTCCACGCGCGCCCACTTCCGCGCAATCGCGGGTCGGCCAGCCCGGCCCGGTCCGGTCGGCTCGGCTCGCGTTGCGGTTCGGCCCGGCTTGCAGGCGACACGTGTCGACGCCTCACTGGAGCTGCGTTGCTCCAGTCGGTGGTCGACACATGTCCGGCGCTTCTCGCCATCCTCCGCCGCTCGCCGGCCGTTTTTTTTTTCTTGTTCTTTCTCTCTTTCTTCTTTCTTCTCTGTCCTCTGAAAATCGAAACCCAGTCGGTTTTTTTTTTCGATTTTCATATCTTTCGATCTGTAGATCGGATCGATATGATTCCTTCGGCAAAGTACTAGATCGTGTTACAGGCTACGTCTTAGTATTTTTTTGGTAATTTTTTCTTGACTATCGGAGGATTTAAGAACGCCGGAAGTTTGCTCACCGTTCTGAGACGACTCTCGGATCTCCACCTTTGGGTTCAGGTCTCGGCCAAACTTCTTCATAGATCGTGCGTGAGTTGTTCCTATGTGAAGATTTCATCATTTTAGGGTCGATTCACGTAGGAAAAAACTCAGATCTGAGCAATGTCGTTCAGAAACCTTACCTCGTGAAATGTTCTTAGGTTTTGATGGAGCGTCGGCCTTGCTAGGCTCTCAATCCTGGTACGAGTCTCGTCTTGAGATGGATTCCGGCGGTGGTCGACTCCTCACTGATTTCTATCTAACACCTTCTTTCTTTTGCAGGGAAACTGACGGGGTTCTCCTTGGACCCCTATTTGGGCTGGAGGGGCAAAATGACATTTTTGCCCCTCAGTTAACTTAGCCC
>NW_019268535.1:4167447-4181539 GCF_002738365.1 Cucurbita moschata
CCCCCCCTTTTTTTTTTTTGCGTTACAATAATACCATCTTTTTTGTCCTATAGTAACTGCTAACTCTCAACATTCCTCAACTCAAGGCTCCTCCATAACCTTAGCTGCCCTTAGAGCGACAACATAAACAGTAGGATCTATGACCTCCATAGTACGACTCAACTCGAGGCTCCTCCATAGCCTTAGCTGCCCTTAGAGCGACAACATAAGTGGTAGGATCTATGACCTCCATAGTACGACGAATCTTTGCGTTCAAGCCCAGGATGGACCTCTCAGCCATCTTCAATTTTGTGTCCATCAGCTTCTGTGCGAACTATTTCAACCTCATAAATACTCTTGCATAGGTGTCAATAGGGCGTCAACCCTGTGTCAGCTTGGTGAACTCCTATTGCTTCGATGTTGGGCTACCTTTGGGTAATACTCTGTCATATATACCTCTTTAAATTTTGACAATGGTATCAATTTCCATTTGGGCGGAGAATCTCTTAGCTATCCATCCATCGTAGCTTTGAGTGATTTTTTAGCATAAACAACATGCATGACCCCTCTCATCATCCGAATAGTTCATTAACAAGAAGATCGTCTCCATTGGCATTCCACAATTGTGCCTCTATTTGGTCTCCTGAGGTCCCACTAAACGTACAAGGATCATACTGCTTAAAATTCCATAAATACCTCGCTTCTCGTATGGACGGTGTACTGTTGGCTTGTTGCATGGCCACCACCATTTTCATCATGGCTTAGAATAATTCCTACATTAGGTCAGTAGTGGGGTCAATTCTAGCCTCCAGTGCTGTTCAGGGTGATGTAGCTGCAACAGTTGAGTTACATATCCTTCAAAAGCTAGGTTCACTCTACCTCTACTCGTCCTTTAACAGGAGGTTGTCCCCTTCCTCCACGTCCTCTTTCGTGGCCTCTAGGTGCAATGATTCTAAAACTACCATATATGTATTCTTAACACTATTGCCTTTTGGTTTAAATCATATTGCACATAATATCATGACAAATATTGAACTCAGTCGACAAATATTGAACTCAGTCAACAGTGGTACAATCAATGGTGACACATTCAATTACGAATTACATCGGACAATGACCAAGCACCAACAATATATTTAATAGGTGACATTTACCTTAATTTTTTTTTTCTATCTTATGCATAACATACCTAACGGTGACAGAGTATCAGCGGTGGGACCATGGAACATGTTAAGCCTACCTCATATGCTAGTCTATAGAATCTATAACCTAGAGCTTTGATACCAACTATAACGACTCGAATTTCCTACTGAAATAGAGTCGCTACCATATGCATGACACAAACTTTCTATTTGAAAACATTCATTTAAAACCATTTATAAAAATGATGTCATGGACTTATCGTTTGTATTAAAAGATTTAAAACAAAATAATGAAATAACAAATGTGAAATGTAAATAAATGAAAAAGAAGATTGAAAACGATGCCTAACTTAAGATCTACAAAAATAAAATGCAACTACCCGAACACAAGTTTCATGGTCTTCAACACGACGTCGCCGTCAATCATACAGGAGTATCTTGCCTTTACCTGAAATGTAAGAATAACACAACCTTGAGTATTTTAAGATATACTCACTAAGCAATCCGACTATTGGGGTCAGGGAATGGAAACACATGCAACATGAATGAAACTTATCATTTAAACCCGTATTCTCTTAGGCGAATTTCCAGTCCGAGCAAATTAGATGTGTAGTACTTCCCTACACACTTCTACAAACGACCCACACGTGCGAGTAAGGGCCCACCACTCGCACACCCCCGTGCTGCCGGTCGAGCTACCAACTATAGTGCTGTTGCCAGAAACATAGAGGGAATAGCGAACATCGTAGCACCATAATGAACATGATTATCATTTTTATCTCATAGTGTACTCATTCATACACATATTAAAGGGTAAGTATCCCAATGCATGTGAATATACAATTATGCATTTGGTCCCTATAATTTTCCATTTTAAGTAAATCATGCAAGACAATCTCTGTTTATTCCTCAAATATTATACTCGACAATATGTGTGCACAAACTCTTAGAAAATCAGTTCCTAAATGACCCTAGTTTTCTACTAACTTAAAGTGCTACCACATGCATGACGTAACATCTTGGATAGAAATATTGATTTAAAATGTTCATAAAACTATGCCCTTGACTTGTTTAAGAAAACAATCTTAAAATAATAAAAAGAAAAAATTAAAATAATCATAGGTAAGAATAAAACAGCAATGCCCTGTACTAACCTAAAATCTAGGAAATTAAATGTGACCACCCTATGCATGTGTCATGGTCTTTAAATTGCAATGCTCTATCAAACGTCCATAGGTGTCTTGCCTTCAACATATCATATAGTTCAATATGTCACATCATAATATGTATAATATCATCAATCATATCATATCATAGACATATCATAGTATAGACATATCATATCATAAACATCTCACACATATCAAACATATGACATGTGTAGAGTCACTGAGCACGTGTCATCTTACATAACACAAACTTCTAACCATGCCTATTGTAAGACCACTTACTTTGATGATATTGATTGACTTTCTATCTAATACTCGAATACGCTTGATTTCATCCCTCAGAGTTTGCTTCAAGTATCGAAGAGATGTTTCACTCTATTAGAACATTCACCTAGTTTTCTTAGAAAATTCTTGTTTCCTAACTTAATTTAACTTCAATTGAGAAATTGAACATTGTACTCACCTTAATTTTCCTTAAATAAGGTCAAATTCAACTTCGAGAGGATCAAAAACATTGAAATCGTTCTTAAAACGTCTAACCCAAATCGAATGACTTTTTTCCAGCCGTCAGAGCCTAGCAAAACTGAGCCGAGTGAGCTAGTGGCTAGGGATAAGACATGTGTCGGTAGTGTGCCAGTGTGTGCAGGTTGCGATTCGGGTCGAAGCGCAGACTTCAGATTAGATTCTTGGCGTCGCGGGTCACGTATAATAATTATGGGCAGAACTGTGTGGGTAGCGTCTGTGATTGTTTGGTCCTAGGTTTCTGGCTTCGTGGGCTATAGCTAATTTGGGCCGCAGATTGCAAATGGATCTCTAGATCAAATGGAAAGTTGGGCTGTGGGCTGGCTGTTATGATTGGTTGCCCGAGTCCATGTCAAATCTGACCCAAATCGCGTCGTCTTCCATGCCCGATTCACACGTCCTTCTGTCTGCCTTTTCTCTCTTCTGGAAACAGTGTTCTGACGTCTTCGTTATTTCATGGCCTAACATAATCATATCATAGTACATCATGGCATCTCATCACATAACATAATTCATCATAACATAATTTGACATCTCTTTTATACCATAATGTTATATGACATATCTTAGCATATCATATAGAGACACATATCATAACATCTATCATACCAACATATCACACATATGACACGTGTAGGACCATTGGGAACGTGTCATCATATATAAACCAATTTTTCCAACCAAACTTAAAGTAGAGCCACTTACTTGGTTGGCCTTGTTCTATCTTATTTCTAAAATTGGCTTGACTTCGTCTCTTTAAGTTTGTATCAATCTATGTGGAGGCACTCCACCATATTAGAAATATTCACCTAATCCCTTCGATAATTCTACTTCCTAACTTAAATTGAATTATGAAATATTATACTGATCTTAGTTCGTGGCTTGCAGGTGGGCTTCTTGTCGTATGCATATAGTGGCTGCAGATGGGTACACCCCGAGTCTAGGTCTGACCCGATTTCGACCCATGGATCCTTTCTTCTTCACTTGACTCCCTCGATCTTCTGTCTTTTTTTTTTCTCTCTTCCTGACGCCCTTAAACTCCTCTCTCTCTCTCTCTCTGACGTTTCTCCACCTAAGATCTGTCTAGCGTGACCCTCTGTCTACCAACCTTCCACACTGACAACACTTGAATCCCTCGAATGCACCTACAATAATATTTTTTTTTTAATCATCATAAATCTCTCCATAAAACACTCACCTTACACGCACAGAAAATGTAGCGTAATTGACGTAACATACGGTCAGGCTTACAATTTATGATGTAGTGAGTATATTATATGGTAATGATGTATGATATATGATGACGTGATTGTGTTATATGATGATGCTATATGATGTTATATGATGCTCTACAATGTTTTTACATCATGATGTTTTATGACGATGATGATGCATGAAAAAATAACGATGTAGGACGCAAGATTATGAGATTACTTAATATGGCATTATTCAATATTAAGACGTGGTGCATGTTTTAAATTCCATGATGCATTATGATGATTATTTTTCTAATATATAACCCTAGTTAATGTTAATGATGACGAACGTAAGAAAACCAATGCATGCATTAGGGTAATATGTGAACGGAATATAGGAATGTGTCATATAGATGAAAAACTATAGGGACTTCATGCATTTGTGTATACACATACATCTAGCTACTTTCCTTTTTGTAATGATGAGTGCAGACGCGTACACTATGACGATGATGATGCTCATGTCTTGCATGACACTCAAAGGTTTGCTGACCTTCAGATGTAGCTACGTACAACTAGCTCGGTGCTCGTACGTGTTGATCTAAAGGGGTGCAAACCGCCTGGGGATCCATGCTCGTACGTGTTGGTCTTGTGTAGGAAAATAGTACATCTAAGTTTGTCCGGACTGGAGGTCACCCCTATGATGGTTTTAACGATAGGTTCCTACATCATGAGTTGCATGTGTTTGGATTACCAGACCCCAATAGTGGGGTAATGTACTGAGTATTTCTTAAAATACTCAAGCCATGGGATACTTCTATTTTCAGGTAAAGGTAAGACACCCCTGTACGGCTGACGAAAAAATCGCAAGTAGAGACCATGACACGTGCATATGACAGTAGTATTTTATTTTCTTAGACATAGGTTAGTACAGGGTGTTTTACATTTGATGTTTTAATTATTTTTTAATTTATTATTTCCTTATGTTGTTTTAAAGATGCTTTCAAACGCCTAAATCTATGGGAGTATTTTAAGATAAAGTTTTAAATGTTTAGTTCGGTATAAGGGCATAGAGTATGATGACAGTAGAGAATTTAGGTTACTAGAAATCTAGGATCGTTACAATCTTTCCTCCTACAAAAGTAAAAAAGTGGTCAAATTCTAGATTATATTACTCCGACAAAGAGGCTAATTAAATATTGAATTTCTTATGTGTATGTATTCTTACTTTTGCCTTAGTTATTATCAACAAAAAGATCATTATAGGTAGGTTTTGGTTGATTCAAACACTCATCCAAATATAACATATTTTAACTTGGATGTAACAACTTGCTATATATATTACACCGTAATAATCATTACATGTATTATATATATTTAGATAAATAAGGTTAGAAAAATAGAGAGATTTAGATGGCATAACTAGTGAATCTTTATGGTATACCACTTTGATTTGGCTATATATATAAGTGTACAAAGAAAAAGTTACCAACTTAAACTCCTCGAAAAAGATGAAGCCTCAAAACATATTTTGTCTCCTCATA
Organism: Cucurbita moschata; assembly: GCF_002738365.1. Classification (NCBI taxonomy): domain Eukaryota; kingdom Viridiplantae; phylum Streptophyta; class Magnoliopsida; order Cucurbitales; family Cucurbitaceae; genus Cucurbita; species Cucurbita moschata. The sequence goes on from NW_019268535.1 coordinate 4,173,000, forward strand.
TCGCTTGCTTTTAGATCAAACATGATTATTAGCTCATGTTTTGCACATTCTGACCCAAAGATACAACGTCCGTTCTCTCCATGGAAAATTGTGATTTGGAATCATATGAAGGATTCAACTCTCTTGGCTCACTGCAAGTCTAAAAACAACGATTTAGGAGAACATGAAATCGGCATTGGAGAGAAATACTCTTGGACCTTCAAAGAAAATTTTTGGCAATCAACACGGTTTTGGTGCAATTTTAGTAGCAAACAAGGACATACTTCGGGTGAAGTATTTTGGCCAGAAATGGAAAATTGGTTTAGTGATCAATGTTATAATAGTATTTGTACTTGGACAGCGGAAAACAATGGCATTTCCTTACGTCTTGGTTCTAAAGAACCATATCTATTAGAGTACCCTTGGAAATGATGTTGAATTTCATTGGGTTGATTTAAACACAACTGCCAAGGATGTTGAGTTTCATTGGGTTGATTTCAACACAATTGTTCATTTAGACACAAGAAAACCCTTGTTGCTTTTCTATTTTGAGATTAGAGGTCAATCCTTTTGTACTTGTTGAGCTAAAATGTATATTGATGATAATAAAAATAAAACATGATATAGTTATATATATATATATATTTTGAAAAGATACAAGTGGTAAGGACCGAGCTGACTCGATGACTTTATAAAAGACGGAAATTTTTTTTAGTGAAATAAAATAAGAAAATTTAAAACATAATATATATTACATCAAAATAAAGTTCATACATAAGTTTTTAAAACACAACCCAATAGTTAAGACACAAAACATTTTAAAATAAAAAGGTTGAGCACGACAGGTAAAATTTGTCTACGGCACCTACTCCAGAGTCCGCTCCCGACGTCGAAAAGCTCCTTATTACCTGAAAAATATGAAAAATAAGGAATGAGTATAAACACTCACTAAGTAGCCTATTTGTAGGCTCTTAATCGTGTCGTTGATATGCTAGAGTATCACATTCTTTCTTTTCTTTTTCTTGTTGTAAGTATTTATGCTCTTTAGTTCTTATCCTTGACTTGTGGGTTCATATCACGATCTATCCTGAGGACCTTGGTCCTTGGATCCTTAAACTTTAGTTCTAATCCAAGGGCCTTAGTACTATGGTTCTTAGAGGTCTTGGTTCTTGGTCTTAGAACTTAGATCTTTACCCATGTTCTAGTCATTGATCTTTGTCTTATTTTTGGTACATTATGTATTAATTATAGTTTACCATATATATCATATTTGATATTTTATTATAGGCAAATATCTAAATATTTTACTTCCTAACCTAGGTATCTTTCATAAATTGTTATTTCCATTTATTACTATTTCCATATTCTGGTAATTTATTTGATTATAAATAGAGAACTTTTACACACCATTTAGTTGTGATGGAGCAAACATTCCCAAATTCATTGTCCAAGACACTCCTAAGATTTTTACAGTACTAGTCATGTACTTGACAACCTTTTTCCAAGGTTTCATGCGTTCCAAAAGACAGAGTTTCATAATATTCGGAGGTTATCTAGTTCATGAACCGAAGCTAAATTACCTTAGGGATATTATAGTCATTTTACCTCATTTCTTGGTTTACCTACTTAACCTTGTCCAATGACCACCAAACTTCATATATAGTCTTAACATACCATAATATGCATTTGAGTTACCATGCGGCAGTTCATGCAATATTAACAAACATGCTCAATGGGAAGATAACGTTCATCTTCATCGGGAGCGCAGATTTCACAAATTTTCTTTCCTCCTTTATCATGCATACATTTAGTATCAAATTCTCTCTCTAAAATGATTTTAGAGTCAATCAAATCTAGATCCTATTGATTTTCTTAATTAATTTATTTGCATGGCTTAAATGCTAATATGCTAGGTCCAGCTAGCTACGTTTATCAATTTTACAGCATACATGCTTAATCCAAGCAGTTCCTATAAGTACTACCCGTGGGAATTAAAATGGTTACTTACTTGGTTAACGCGTGTTTTCCTGATCTCGAGTCTCTCATTGGAGAGGGTTCCAAAAGTTATGAAATTTCCTTGATGGGTCCTAATTCACTAATAATAAGGCCAGTATTGAAATTGGGATGAAAAACAAGCAAACAGGCGAAAAACGGGTGAGAATAGGGGGCTCCACGTGCTTGCACGCACAGGCAAGCTCCCCCATGTGCTGCCACGTGCCCCTCACGCGCAATGCACACACGCGGTCTGCTCGGACATCGCGTGAGCAGTGGCGCACATCAAACACCAACGACGCAAACTTACCCTTCAATTTTTTGGGCGTCACACATGGCGCACAACGAGTGGCGAGATCGTTAGGTTGGACTGTGAATCGCCAGATCGATCACGGGCCAGTTTGGTGGTTCCAGACGCTGTTCGATTCATGTGAGCATTTTGATTTTAGTTTGACCCGAATCTGAGCATGCTGACGCGTGTCAACAGGTAGGCTGAATGCATTTCTCTAGCGAAATGCTGCCATGTGTCACTCACCCGCTCCCGCGCTCCTTTGTACATTAGGGACGTGTGTCGGCAATTTCCTCTCTCATGCGTGTTTTCAACTTTCTAGATTTCATCAGTTTCGTGTGTTCAAACCATTTGCTTCAAATTTTCGTAACTTTTCGCACGTAACTTTGATTGACTCGGTTTCTTCACCAAAGTATTTATTTTCATGAGCAACCATACATTATGTCACATAACTCACATCAGATATATTCTCAATCATCAAACATAATTATGCATGCAATAGGTCTCAAAACATTTATTTTTATAGTCAACATACATCGTATCACACAACACTCAACCATATAATACCAAACATATTCAACCCTTATAGAAAAACAAAACAGTTAAGTTTTAATCGGAAGACCTCTTACTTGGAGAGCTTCTTTTCTAATCGTCCCTATAGATATTGGTCCAACTTCGACTTAAATCGAGCCTTCATTTAAACACCCAAGTTTAACTAACCCAACTTGACGTGATACAACGACAATTACTGTAATGCCCCGTTAGGTTTACTATATATATATATATATATAAATATATGTGTGTGTATTAAAATAAAAATAACAAAATCAAGAAAAGGAAAAAAACTGACCACCTCCTTTAATCTCTCTGTCCATCCCCTAAAAGACCTCCTTCATTTAGTATCAGTAATTGAGCAAAAACAGAAATAGAAAGAAAATATTTTTCTGGAGGAAAAAAATGCATGTAATGGAGAGATCCGGAAGGAAGGCAGATAATGGAAAGATGGTAGGCAGAAGAGAGATGCCATTTGAAAAGATTAGTAGTCAGATTTACCTTTACCTTTCTATTAAGGATATTAGCCCTTCTATTTAGAAAATTATTTGTTGAATGATCTGAATTAGAAATTATCTATCCTAGCTAGAGTCCATAAAAATTGGTCCAGGAATAGATAGATAAGAAAGAGGGTAAGAGAGGGAAAAGAAAGATCTAGAAGACATATTTAAAAAAAAAAAAACTAAGATCTGAAAAACAGGATGAGAAGGGAGATCTGTAAAACATATTCAAATAAAAAAAATAAAAAAAGATTTGGAAAACTGGATGAGAAGGAAGATAGGGAAAAGGAAGATCTGGTTTCAAATAAAAAAGAAAGAAAGAAGATTTGACAAACAGGATAAAAAGGAAGAACTGGAAAACATATTCAAATAAAAAAAAACTAAGATTTGGGAAATAGTAAAGCCAAAGAAAATCTGTGAATATAATTAAACTTCTGAACAGAATTAAACGATCAGAATTAAACGATTTAGATATTATATGTAGATACATGGGGAGAGAGGAAGATTAGATTTGGAAATAGTAAAGCTAATTAAAATTAAACTATTTAGATATAAGAGTACAATTAAACCCCTCTGAATAAACTGCTTAAAATAATTATAGAATTAAACTCCTTCCAGGCTTAAAATAATGATAGAATTAAACTCCTTCCAAAAAGTGATTAAAAGAATTAGATTTACATTGCTTAAAATAATTAGATATGAAGGTAGAATTCAACGACACAAAAGAATTAGAGTTCAAAGAAAAAAAACAATTCCAAAAAGTGATTAAAAGAATTAGATTTACATTGCTTAAAATAATTAGATATGAAGGTAGAATTCAACTACACAAAAGAATTAGAGTTCAAAGAAAAAAAACAAAAGAGAGAAGATTTTAGGAGAGAAAAGAAAATTAGACCGGGTTGAAAATGGCAAGTACTATTCATATGGCAAGTACTGTAAACAGAATTAAAATATAACATATAACAGAAATAAGTGAGGGAAGGAAAATGGAAAATATGAGAAATTATTATATTTGTATATATAGGATATAACATTAAAAGTTGAATTATACAAGCTACTTGAAATATTAATAATATTGGCATATTATTAATTTAACTTTTATTATCCTATATAATTTAGAAACAATGAGAACATGGAATTCGATTTTTATTCAGACCGTTTAGAGTCGTATTTCACACGATTAGTTGGATTATTAATTAAAATGTGAAATACTAACAAAAGGTGACGAACGATGCGATAGGAAGCAAACCTTGGCAACATTTGGTGTAGTTCTGGAGGAATGGGGGCTTACGTTAAATAAATTAGGGAATACTTCGGCTAAGGCCAACCAGCCTTATTATAGGATAAGCTAAAAATTGTATGAGTTACGATGATGTATGAACTATGTCGTACGATGCGGTATATGAGTTATGATGATGTATGACTTTGATGATGTATGAGTTATGATGATGTGTGGGTTATGATACCTGATGATGTGCTCAGTATATATATATTTTGATGAATGTCGTACTTGATATGTTTGATGCACTTTGTGACAATATGATGAGTATGATGATTGCGTGACGTTTACCTTAATATGGTGATGTTTTCCATATTAAGCATGCTATATGATGATGAGTGTTATATTGCATCATGTCGTTAGATCGACATAGGACACAACCCTAAGAGCGTGAAAATGATATTAATATAAATATCCACGAGTATGTGTTACCTGGAGTAACAAAGAGTTGAGACTAGAGGGTTGTGTCAGAAGAGACATTATGATGGATTTAGAGGGACCTCATGCATATTGTATGTTCATAAGCATAAGGCTACTTCCCCTTGAGATGATGAGTGCAGACGCGCACCGTATGATGAGCGCGTATGCGCATAGGTGCGAAAGCACACAGATGAGGGTGTTCATGAGGTGCATGACACTATGGGGTTCCGCTGACCTCCGGACGTCGCTACAGATTAGCTTGACCAGAGGGTCTAGGGGGTGTGCGAGCACCCTGGGGATTCACACTCGCACGTGTGAGTCGTGTGTAGGGAAGTACTACACATCCAATTTGTCCGAGACTCGAGGCCACCCCTAAGATGATTAGAGATAGGTCCCTAAATCATGATTGCATGTGTTTGCATTTGCATGGCCCCCCTATAGTGGGGCCACTTACTGAGTATTCTTTGAAATACTTAGGCTGTGTGCCACATCATTTTTCAGGTAAAGGCAAGGCGCACTTGTACGGAGGACAGCGACATTGCGAGCAGAGACTGTGGCACGTGCATAGGGTAGACTCATATTTAAATTTCTAGTTTTAAGTTATAATAGGTTGTTTTGCATTTCATTGTTTTAAATTATTTTGTATTTGTTTTTGTTTTCTCTAAATTTCAGTATTTCATATTTAAACACGTAAGACCATGGCTGTGTTTTCTAGAGAAAAAGTTGTTTTAAACGTTTTTTTTGAAGTTTACGTTATCAATTATGTTCATGTAAGAGTTATATTTCCGCATTATAGATGAGCATGAGACGTTAGTAGCGACTCTGAGCATGTGGAAATTTAGGGTTGTTACAATTACAAATCATAGGGTTTTATTGCTTACCTTCTTCCTGCATAGAGGTTGGGTCAAATCTGAACTATTCAGAAAAGAAACCACATTCTAGCTTCGTTGGTTGGCACATTGTACCTTGGTTACCTTTATTCCTCCACATAGTAGTTCTTGCGATGAGACAGTATTCAATTTGTGATGACGACGACAATTCGATGTGCGACGACGACTGGACGTGGTTGTTGTTTTTTTGACAATCGGCAAGGGGAAATCCCTTTTCACAATTGGTGTGAGAGGAAATCGTTTTACGGAAAAGAGAAGAAAGTTGTTGGAAGAAAATAAAAACTGGTAAAAATAACAGAGAGGGGGAGAGAGAATTGAGATTTGACTTTTTTTAAAAAGAGGTGATGTTTTCTTTCTCAACCTATTCACCTATTTAAATAATTAACTTATCCTAAGAATGGCCCACAGCGGCCAACTAAATCTGTGCCATTTACTTTAAGATAGCCCCCTAAAAAGTTGGTAATCCATTCGACTTTGCTTAAAAATAGGTGATGTTTTCTTTCTCAATCGATTCCCCTATTTAAATAATTAACTTATCCTAAAAATGGCCGAGAGTGGCCAACTAAATCAATTTGTGCCACTTCCTTCAAAATGGTCACCTAAAAAGTTGGTAATCCATTCGACGTGATTGTCAAATGGTCAAAGGAAGATATTCAATCAACTAATTAAAACATGTAAAGCTAAATAAGGAAACCTTAAGCTTTTATCTAACAATATCCTTCTAAAACCTATGGTATATCTACCTTATTATTTGAACTCCAATCTTTGAATGAAGTTTCTCAAATTTTACCCGTGCCAGAGACTTGGTGAAGATGTCTCCAAGCTGTTCCTCTGTTCGGATGAAGTCAATCTTGATAAGCCCCCGATCTGCACACTCCCGAATGTAATGGAACCTAATCTCTATGTGCTTGATTCGATCATGCAAAACTAAATTTTTTATCAGGGAGATCGTAGCTTTGTTGTCCACATAAAGCATTGGTGGATCGCCTTCTTTTTTGATGAGTTCTTCCATTAGTCGCTCAAGCTAGACCCCCTATGTTGCTTCCGTCGAAGCGGCAATGTACTCTACTTCGCAAGAAGATAAAGCAACTATCTTTTGCTTAGTTGATTGCCAGTAGATCGCGCCGTCTGAGAGGAAGTAAATCATTCTGCTGGTGCTCTTACGATCATCAACGTCACTGGCCATATCACTATCAGTGTAGCTGACCAGCTCAAGCTTCTTCTTTCCTCCCTCTGCGCAGTATCTTACACCACAGCCTCTGGTTCTGGCTACATAGCGCAATATGCGCTTGAAAGCCACTAGATGCTCCTCCCTAGGTGCTTCCATAAGCCTACTCACGTATCCAACAGAATAAGCAAAATCAGGGCGAGTGTTTACCAGATAGTGCAGACTCCTAACAATGCAGCGGCAATTGGTGGAGTCGACTGCCGTCGTAGTGCCGGCCTTCCTCAGCTGGAGTCGAGCCTCCATTGGCATCCTTGTAGGGTTACTGTCTGCTAGCCTAGCAGTGTCCAACAGCTTCTTTGCGTACGTACTTTGACAGATGGTGATGTCGGCAGTACTCTGTTGCACTTCGATGCCGAGGTAGTAGTTGAGTACGCCGAGATCGCTCATCTTGAAGTTCTTTGACATCTCGCTCTTGAATCTTCCAAGCACTTCCATGTCAACTCCAGTGATTATGAGGTCGTCGACGTACACTCCCAAATCAGTCGCTGCTCATCGTGGTCGTGCGTGTACATGCCATGCTCAGAGGCACAACACTTGAACTTCAGTGACAGTAGGGTACTGTCAAGCTTCACGTTTTAGGCTCGTGATGCTTGCCGAAGCCCGTAGAGTACCTTGTGCAGGCGTAGTACCTTACCAGAGTTGTCGTTGTCCAGGAAACCAGGTGTTTGTCGGACGTATATGGTCTCCTTCAGCTCTCCGTTGAGGAAAGCGGACTTCACGTCCATGTGGTGGACCTCCCAAGAGCAATGTGCCGCGATTGCCAGCAAAAGGCTGACGGATTCTAACCTTGCCACCAGCACAAATACCTCTTTTCAAAGTCCACACCTTGCTTCTGGACGTAGCCCTTTGCCACCAGACGAGCCTTGTGCTTCACAACTTCTCCTTTTTCATTGCGCATCAGTTTCAAGACCCATTTGAGCCCTATGGCTCGATGTCCCAACGGCATATCCTCTAGACTCCACGTCTGGTTCTCGATGATGGATGTCATCTCCTCCTCCATTGCCTTCAGCCAGCACGGGTTCCTTTCTGCTTCTGCGAAGGTGTTCGGTTCATCTGCGCTGATGGCATGCAGTTTGGCCACCTCTTGTTCGAGTTCGCGCGGCGCCAGTCCAGGTGGTTCACCTCCTCCCACTAGGACTTCCATCCTCCGGTACCTGGCCACCAGATCATCATTGTGATCGGCATCCAGCGTCGAATCCGCAGTCCGAGGTGTTACGAACTTCACTGGTTCAGGGGGTGCAGCTGCTGGCGGCAGTGACGGTTCCTGATGTTGGGCTCCTCCTTCTTGTAGTTCGGTGACAAGGTACTCCACCTTGAATTGACTTGGGTTGTGGTCTGCCTCGATCACGTCATTCCACTGCCAGAAGGTGCTTTCGTCGAAGATAACGTCGCGAGACATAAGAGCTCGCCC
>NW_019268535.1:4181567-4256524 GCF_002738365.1 Cucurbita moschata
CCCCCCCCCCCCCCCCCCCCGCAGAATCATAGAGTCTATACGCCTTGCTCCCGGGTTCGTAGCTGATGAAGATGACTTTCAACCCCTTAGGAATGAGCTTGGTGAGGTGGGGACTCGCTACCTTCATGTATGCAACGCAGCCAAACACTCGAAGATGGTGTACTGCTCGCTTTTTGTTGTACTAGACCTCGTGTGGCATCTCCCGTCGAGACTCCGTGTTGGCAAACGATTGAGGAGGTAAACTGCCATCATTACCGCCTTTCCATAGAATCTCCCAGAAATCCCGGCCGTCATCAGCAAAGACCTTGCTGTCTCGACGATGGTCTGATTTCGGCATTCCACCACTCCGTTCTGCTGGAAGGAGTAGGGCGCCATTAGTTGCCGCTGCATGCCAAGCTCGTCGCAGTACTTATCAAAGATCGCTGAGGTGAATTCTCCGCCTTGGTCCGTGAGCAGCATTCGCATCTTCTTCCCGCATTCGGCCTCTGCTCGCGCCTAGATGCGCTCAATCGCCTCTGCCGCCTCCCTTTTCACTTGCAGTAGGATCAAGAATATGAAGCGGCTTTTGTCATCCACCAGCAAGAGGAAGAGGGTCTTGCCGCCTGGGGTCGCCGGCTTGATGGGCCCGCAGATATCATCGTGTACAAGCTCCAACGGCTCATCGTTGTGGTAGGATGTCCAAAACGGAAAGGAAGTGTGCCTCTGTTTGCCGATGAGGCACCCGTCGCACAGCTTGTTCACACCTTTGATTGTCAATAAATCGTGCACCATCTCCTCCTTCTGTAGTTTTTCTAGAGCAGAAAAGTTTAGGTGCCCATATCTTGCATGCCACCTTCAAGATACTTCTTCGGTCCTGACCGAGAAGCTGACCGGTTGTTCTATCTCTAACTCAAGGATGTAAAGGTGGTTTGTCGTGCGCCGAACTTGCGTGAGCAGCCATCGTTGATCATCGCAGACCTTGGGTAGCTCGCGCTCAATGTAAATGTGGCAGCCAGCTTCATTGAGTTGACCCAGGCTCACAAGATTAGCCTTGAGCCTCAAAATGAAGTAGACGCCGGCCAGCTTGCGGTGCTCGCCTCCCTTGCCGACGAATAGGATGGTGTCGCGCCCTTCGATCTTGACGACGGAGCCGTTGTCAAATATTCACTATCCCGCTAATCCCCGAGTCGAGATCGGAGAACTCAGATCTATAGCCTCGGTCATATGGTTTGTTTACCCTGCCTATGTCGAGGACCCATCGCCGGTGCTCATGCTGCTCGTCCCTCTCGCTGATCTGAGCGAACACTCACTCCTCCTTCAGTTGAATTGTTGGCTCCCTAGTTGGTGCCTTTGCTACGCCCAGCTGGAGCTCTTCCTCGGGTTCGACGCTCACCAGAGGAGCAGTGTGCCCATACCTTGCATGCCACCTCCAAGATACTTCTTTAGTCCTGACCGAGAAGCTGACCGGTTGTTCTTATCTCCAACTCCAGGATGTAAAGGCGGTTTGTCGTGTGCCAAACTTGCATGAGCAGTCATCGTTGATCATCGCAAACCTTGAGTAGCTCACGCTCAATGAAAATGTGGCAGTCGGACTCATCGAGTTGACACAGGCTCACAAGATTAGCCTTGAGCCATGGGATGAAGTAGACACCGGTCAGCTTGCGGTGCTCACCTCCCTTGCCGACGAATAGGATGGTGCCGCGCCCTTCGATCTCTCGACGACGGAGCCGGTCGCCGGTGCTCATGCTGCTCGTCCCTCTCGCCGATCTGAGCGAACACTCGCTCCTCCTTCAGTTGAATTGTTGGCTCCCCAGCTGGTGCCTTTGCTACACTCAGCTGGAACTCTTCCTCGGGTTCGACGCTCACCAGAGGAGCAGTGTGCCCATACCTTGCATGCCATCTCCAAGATAGTTCGTCAGTCCTGACCGAGAAGCTGACTGGTTGTTCTATCTCCAACTCCAGGATGTCAAGGTGGTTTGTCGTGCGCCAAACTTGCGTGAGCAGCCGTCGTCGATCATCGCAAACCTTAAGTAGCTCGCGCTCAATGAAAATGTGGCAGCCGGCCTCATCGAGTTGACACAGGCGGTTTTTCGTGTGCCAAACTTGCGTGAGCAGCCGTCGTCGATCATCACAAACCTTAAGTAGCTCGCGCTCAATGGAAATGTGGCAGTCGGCCTCATCGAGTTGACACAGGCTCACAAGATTAGGCCTTGAGCCTCAGGATGAAGTAGACACCGATCAGCTTGCGGTGCTCGCCTCCCTTGCCGACGAATAGGATGGTGTCGCGCCCTTCGATCTCGACGACGGAGTCGTCGCTGAATTTCACCGTCCCGTGAATCCCCGAGCTGAGCTCGGAGAACGCAGATCTATAGCCCCGGTCAAATGGTTTGTTGCTCCTGTGTCGAGGACCCATTACTGGTGCCCATGTTGCTCATCCCTCTCGCCGATTTGAGCGAACACTCGCTCCTCCTTCAGTTGAATGGTTGGCTCCCCAGCTGGTGCCTTTGCTACGCCCAGCTGAAGCTCTTCCTCGGGTTCGACGCTCACCAGAGGAGCAGTTACGTTGTCGTCGAATACCTCCACCTTCGTGGATTTGGAATCAAAATTGGGGACGTCGGATAAGACCGATGGCACTTACCATGAAGAGAGCTAGCTCGTCCTCCTCGAATTGTTGAGCCACATGGGCCTCTTCTCGGCCGATCCCCCTCTTTTCCCATGTGTGCGCCCACGAGATTTCCATGGCCACTTTACCGCGCCTTTGCAACTTGAGGACCTGTTGCTCTCGCCGGTGTTGTTGCGGAGCTTTAGGCGTGCAGCAAGCCATTCCCTCCTCTATGAGGAGTAGGTGACCCTATTTGCCAAGAGCTGAAGTGACATTCTTCTTGATCACCTCTTCCACCATTAGGTGGTTCCCCTCTTTTCCCACGTGTGCGCCCACGAGATTTCCATGGCCACTTTACCGCGCCTTTGCAACTTGAGGACCCGCTATCGGTCGCAACTCCTCTTGATCCCCCTTTTTTCCCACGTGTGCGCCCACGAGATTTCCATGGCATCTTATCTTTACCGCGCCTTTACGACTTGAGGACCCGTTGCTCTCACCGGTGTTGTTGCGGAGCTTTAGGGCGTGCAACAAGCCATTCCCTCCACTATGAGGAGTAGGCGACCCTCTTTGTCAAGAGCTGAAGTGACACGATCGAAATCGTGACTTGCTTGAGGTGTTGAGGTGATCGGGGACGATCTGTAGCATCTTATTTCAGGATTTCCGTCATTTTCGCACTTTGCATTTTCTTTTACTTGAACTTGAGACTTGTGTGTTGTTATGTCGACGCTCTAACCACTTGAGCTATTCAACTTGACTATTGATAAGGTTGACTCTTCTGTAATGATATACCACCGATGGATTGAACCAGTTTTTTTTACAATGGGGAAATCCCTTTTCAAAGTTGGTGTGAGTGGAAATCGTTTGACAGAAGAAACTTGGAAGAAAATAATAACGCATAAAAATAAGAGACAGAGAATTGAGATTTGACTTTTATTAGAGAGAGGTGATGTTTTCTTTCTCAACAGATTCACCTATTTAAATAATTAACCTATCCTTAAAAATGGCCAAGCCAACTAAATTTGTGTCAGTTCCTTCAAAAAATGCCACCTAAAAAGTTGGTAAGTGTTTGTTAGTCAAAAGGAGATATTCAATCAACTAATTAAAACATGTAAAGCTAAATAAGGAAACTTCAGGTTTTTATCTAACAATGGTCGTCCGACGTGCGGTGGCGGCATGGGACGGCATGGGCAATGGTGGCGCAGGACAGCGCGAGCGATGGATGACAACGACGACTTAAAGAAGAAGAAGATGATGATAAAGAGGAAGAACAAGGCAGCGGCTAGGGTTTGTGAGTGGCTGGCTCATCTCAGGCTTCATGCTCTATTACATGGGTGGCTGGCTTCGGAGGCTTTATGTAGCTGAACCCTAGAGTTTATTTTTTAATTTATTAGGCTTGGGCCTAGGATTTATTTTTTAATTTATTGCTGGGCAAGGTTTATGTAGCTGAACACTAGGGTTTATTTTAATGTATTGAGCCTTCGAACCAGAATTTAGACTTTACGCATCCAACCATGTCTGGAATTGGAAAGAGTCCAAGGTCAAGTAACGGTTTTAAAGGATATGTCCCATCAATAAATGTGTATATTGCATTACTAATCCCAACAATGGGGTAACTTATTTAAGTATTTCTTAAAATATTCAAGCCACATGCTACCCTTATTTTTCACGTAAAGGTAAAGCAGCCCTACATAGATGACGATGATTTCTAAAATGACCATGGAAGAAATTGTGATATAGAAGTAGTATGCAATGATTTTCATTTAGTAGTTGATAGGATGTGTAACACCCGCTCACTTGCAACGCGATTAACAGAAGTTATCACGAACACTGACAACAAACTCTGGCAACCAATCATAAATTTTCAAAAATTAAGTAAAACATTTAAAACCAGTATTAGTTAAAACCGAAGACAACCATCGTAAATTTTAAGAAAAAGAAAGCATAAATACACAAAATTTTAAGAAAAAGAAAGCATAAATACACAAAACAGACCCAGACATGGATTTCCTAAAGTCTCTAGCCCTCTCGTCTCGTCTTCATCCTCGGTTGGCCTGCATCATCTAAATCTGGAAAGAGAAGTTAAAATAATTTTGATGAGTAATTAAATTACCCAGTAAGTAGCCAACTTATATTTCATGAGTTATAATTAATCTTTACAGGTGTTTTTAAGTTTTATTCGTCATTGACTCCTAGTTTCTCTTACTAGGGTCATCTGTTGATTAATGAGGTATCTCAGCTACCTCCAGCTTAAGTTATTGACTCTCTCTCAATGTGCTTATCTAGAATTTTTGGACTCGTATGTAAGACTCGCTCTTGGTCAAATACGGCCCGTCTACTAATTTCTCTAGTGGCCTGTAAATCTCATATACCAACGGTCAGGAGTACTCATTCTCTCTGACTTAGCACACAGCACGTTGGTCAGGAACTCTAAGAAATTAATAGACTATAATACTCATATAAATAAGTCATGGCTCAACAATCTATAAGCATATTCTTGAGTCATAACCTTTCTACTAACAAGCTTAGCATACTCACATCTGATGCATGCTTTCATACGTTTATAATGTTCGACACATAGAACATTCTAGTAATCATTTATAACATGCTTACATCACAGGCAAGGAGTCACAATATACAAGTAAACATTCAATAACATCAAAGCTCATTTTAACATACTAAGCTCTTAATCTGATAAACAACATACTCACATGTTGTAAACAAGTTAAGAATTAGTTTAAAGAACGATATGCTACTTACTTGGTTTCGAATCTCTTTTTCCCTTGGTTGTAGGTTTAATAGGGTATTTCAACCCAATTTCTTCCAATTAGACCTATATTTCACCATTTTCAAGATAAGGATAGACCAATCTTGATAGCACGGGACAAAAGGAGTCGAACGGAATAAATCGGGAATCAAAATAGCATCACACGCGTCTGCACATGCTCGGTGTGTTTTTCTCACACGCATGATCTGCGCACAGTGGCGCTCTCACTCGCGGACTTCCACGCGCCTCGCGTGTCTCTCACGCGCTAGTCCTCAACCTCGCATTTCTGCAATTTTCCAGCTTTTCCATTAATACCCGTTGTATCCCTAAGCCATATCCTACTTCTACAATCCGAATTTCATCCCGATTCTTTCTATAAATTTATAGATCTCCTTATTATGATTCTAACAAGCCCACTTCATAACTTATTACGTAATCTAGACCAAGATTTTGGGATTTAAAAATTTGGTAATATGGGTTTTCTCACCTTCCGTAGTTCTCCAATACCAGCTCAAGACCACGAAATTCCTCACAAGAAAGCTTCTACCAACATCCTACTAGCCTCTGCCTTGCTCCCCATCATGAATGTTCACAAATCACCGGTTATTTCAAGGATTCCCAATTTTAGTCTTCCTCCCGTGTTTTCCCCTTTCTTTTCCTTGTTTACCGGCCCACGTTAACTTCACCAATTCTTCCTTTCACCGACATCACACTCCTACAAGCATTCATCCGCACGAAATTCCATTTCCATGTGTCTCCCTCTCCCATTTCTTCCATTAAAGCAACTTTTTTTTTTTCTTTTCTTTTTCATTTTCCTTATTTTTCTGTTTTCCTTTATTATTATTATTATTATCATTATTATTTTGAATATCAGCACACAAAAACATACATATACATATTTTATTTATTTATTATTATTTTTTTTCTAGATTATTACAATTCTACCCTCCTTTTAAAAACTTTCGTCATCGAAAGTTTCTTCACTTCACAAACAAGTGTGGATATTCTCGTTTAAACTCCTCTTCACGTTCCCAAGTAGCTTTATTAACTCGCTGATTTTTCCATAGAACTTTAACAAAAGGAATATCTCTGCTACGCAAAGATCTCACTTCACGCGCCAAAATTTTAACAAGTTGTTCTGTATCGTCTCATTGGTCGTCTGTAACAAATCTGGACCTAACAGTTGTTTACTATCCGCCTCCGTCCATAAAGTGCCTCATAAGGAGCCATCTGAATGGTTGTCTGATAACTATTGTTATAGGCAAATTCCACCAGATATAGGTATGTGTCCCAACTGCGAGCAAAATCAAGTACACATGCACACAACATGTTATCGAGAATTTAATTTAATCTCTTTGTTTGTCCATCTGCCTAAGGATGGAACATTGTACTAAACTTCAGTTGTGTACCAAGGGCTACCTGAAGACTTTTCCAGAATCGAGAAGTAAACTATACATCCTTATCTGACACAACAGAAACTGGTATACCATGCAACCTTACAATTTCCTTTAAGTACAATTGTGCCCACTTGTCAACGGAATACGTTGACTTCCCTAGTATAAAATGAGTTGTCTTAATTAATCTGTTCACAACAACCCATATCACTATAAACCCTGACTAGGTTCTAGATAGTCCTGTAATAAAATCCATGGTCACCTCTTCCCACTTCCACGGGCACATTCAGAGGTTGCAATAATCCAGTGGGTTTCTGTCTAGGTGCCTTAACTTGTTGACAAGTTAAACACCCACTCACATATTCAAAATCATCTTTCTCTATCTCAGGTTACCAAAAGCATGCTTTCAAATCCTAATACATCTTTGTAGTACCTAGATGTACGGTATAGGGTGATTCATGTGCTCCAGATAGAATTTTTTCTTGATCTCCACATCGTTTGGCACACAAGTTCAATTTCGCCACTTCAAACATCCATCATTTGTCATTAAGAAATCCTTAAATCGTTTTGTCTCAAGTTGCTTCATGACTTTTGCAAAGTAAGGGTCTCTTTGCTTACCCTGAATAATTAGTTACTGCAATGTTAGCAGATAGTCATAAGAGCTAGCTGAGTTGTCGCTTCCTTGACCAAATTAGCTATCTAAGCTCGTTCAAACTCCATCTGAATGTTGGGTTGTCTCGTCACCATTGTAGATGAGTGATCTATCTTACGACTCAAGGCATCAAATACCACATTAGCTTTACCAGGGAGATGTAGAATCTCCATATCATAATCTTTTACTAACTCCAACCATCGATGCTGCCTCATGTTAATCTCTTTATGTGTGAACAGATATTTGAGACTCTTATGTTCTGTATAAACTTGTATCTTTTCACCATAAAGATAATGTCCACATAACTTCAGAGCAAACACCACAACAACTAACTTTAAATCATGAGTTGGATAGTTGCGTTCGTCATCCTTCAACTGTTGAGAGGCATAATCGATAACTCTCCCGTTCAGCATAAGTACGCAACCCAACCCATTCTTAGAGGCATTACTATAAATTACTAGATTCCCAATACCGTCGGGTACATTAAGCACTGGGGCTGACGCTAGTCCTTCCTTGAGTTCCTGAAAACTCCTTCACAGACTCGACTCCACTCAAATTTCTTTTCTTTTCGAGTTAACTGAGGCAAAGACGCTGCAATCTTTGCAAAATCCTTAATAAATCGCCTATAGTATCCTACTAAACCCAGGAAACTTCTCACCTCAGTAACTGTAGTTGATTGAGCCCAACCTATAACTTCCTCTACCTTTGCTGGATCAACAACTATACCATCCTTGGATACCACATGACCAAGGAATACTACCTTCTAAAGCGAAAACTCACATTTCGAGAATTTAGCATATAGTTTTTTTTTTTTTTATACGTAGAACCAACAAAACTTTTCCCAAATGTTTTGCATGTTCATCATTTGTCTTGGAATAGACCAAGATATCATCAATGAACACAATCACAAAAGAATCCAAGAAATCCTAGAATACTCGATTCATCAGCACCATAAACACAGCAGGGGCATTAGTCAAGCCAAAGGACACTACAACAAACTCATAGTGCCCATACGAAGTACGAAAAATCGTCTTCGGTATGTCCTCTTCTTTGACTCTTATCTGGTGATAACTAGAACGAAGATCAATCTTCGAAAATACTGCTACCCCTTGAAGCTAGTCAAACAAGTCGTCAATTCCTGACAATGGATACTTATTTGTAACTGTTACCTTATTCAGCTCCCTATAATCAATACAGAGACGAAGTGTACCGTCCTTCTTCTTCACAAACAACACCGGAGTTCTCCACGGTGACACACTAGGTCATATGAATCCCTGGTTCAACAATTCCTGTAGTTGCAGTTGCAGTTTCAATTTCGCAGGGGCCATCCTATAAGGAGCTTTAGAGATAGGTGTCGTTCCTGGTTCAAATTCGATGCCAAAGTTGACTTCCCACTCTAGTGGCAAGCTAGGCAACTCCTCAGGGAAGACATCCAGGATCTCATTCACTACAGGTATAGCTGATACATCTGTATCAACTCGTCTCACTTCTACCACACTAGATAGGAATTCTACAGCACCGTGACTAATCAACTTCCTAACCTTTAAAGAAGTTATCGTCTTGGGAACACTTCCCGGCTTTGTACCCTGAAACCGGAAGCTCTTTCCCATTGGGGGGTGAAAAACTATCTCCTTCTTATAACAATCGATACTGGCGTGATGAGAAGATAGTCGATCCATGCCCAAAATAATGTTGTAATCATACTTATCTAGCACCATTAACATCACGTCAATGGTTAGCCATATACTGTCATCTTATCTAGATTCACCTCTTCACAAGTCATTAATATGACTTCTGAAGGTGTAGAAACTAGAACCTCATAACCTAAAGGCTATGACTCAAGTCGAGCTTGACGAACAAAAGATAATGATATAAAAGAATACGTCGAGCCCGAATCAAATACAGAATAAGCAAAGTAGCCACAAGTAGGTAAAATACCTGTCACCACCGAGCTGGCATGCTCTGCTGCCTTGCTCGTCGTGGCAAAGGCTTTACCTCGACCCTAAGGTTATCCTTCAACCCTCGACTGACCTTCTCCTCCTAGAGCGGGCCTCTCGCGCATACAACACTAGGATTCTTTGCATTACGACACACTCTTGCAAGATGGTCACTCTTACCACTATTATAACATATCTTATTTGCTGTAGTATAGGGTCTCTCATGAGTCAACCCACATTTTTCACAGACTGCCTTCCCTTCACCTGAAGAAGACCGACAAACTACTCGTCGTTGTACTACCTGCTATTGCAAACTTACCGATATCTAAGTAAATTTTTTACTTACTACTTGGTCGTACCTGACAACTGGAACTCTGATTACTCCTCAAGGTGGCAGCATCTAATCTCACAGTGGCATTATAAGTAGTAACAAAATCTTGAGAAGCATGGGCGGACACTAATCTTTGTATCCCTGGCCTCAAATCCTGAATAAAGAGATATGTCTTTCCTTCCTCAATAGAAATCATATGAGGAGCAAACCTGGATACTCCTTTATTGACATATTACCCTGCTCCAGTTGCATAAAGACCTTTCAATTTCGTAATCTTGCTAAAGCATGATAGTATTTCTCGCAAAATTCATGTTTAAATACCGCCCATGAAATTGAGACTCCACTTGCCTTCACTTTTAGCTTCTTTGATTTTCACCAAAAATGGGTTGGTCCCTCAACATATATATGGCACACAACACCTTATTATTCTCCAAGCAATTGACTTTGTTTCAATACATTCTAGCCACCATTCAGCAGCCTCAGGATCAGTTCCCTTTCCTTCAAAAGATAGCGGGATAAGTTTCATAAAATCTCATATGTATTCACTTTCCTCCATCACACATCGTCATTCATAAGTTACTACCCGCAGTGGTGCCTCTGTCACTACCGTTGTACTAGGTAGCTCCTTCGAAATTGTTGGAGGTATCACTGTCTGAGCATCTACTCCTGGTGCTTCAGACACTGGAGTCACATGGCTAGATACAGGTGCTGTCGGAGCCGCCTAGCTCCCAAGACCAAGAAAAGCTGCCTGTATCGCCTAATGCACTCGGCTCTGCACCGCTTGATTCACTTGGCTCTGAATCAGCGATTGTAATGCCTCCAAGGTAATAACAACAGTCGACTGATCGTTAGATGCTGACAGAGAAGTAGGCTCTAGAATCGCCTCTACTTGAGTAGTTCCTTCTACAAGCCACTCCTTATTCCTGGGTCCATATTGGACATACTAGGGTTTAACTTTTAACACTACCATATTTGTCACACACATAATTAAGTGATCATAATACATTCTTTCAAACTTTTCATACTATTCTTTCATACAATTTAGATGTGCATCACTTACCTAACCGAGGCAAGATACTACTGAGCTGGACTAGAGGGACCCATACTGTCTATTCTAGACTGTCTACAGAATCTATAACCTAGGCTCTAATACCAACTTGTAACACCCGCTCACCGGCAACGCAATTAACAGGAGTTACCACGGAAACCGACAACAAACTCTAGCAACCAATCATAAATTTTCAAAAATCAAATAAAATATTTAAAACTAGTATTAGTTAAAACCGAAGACATCCATCGTAAATTTTAAGAAAACGGAAGCATAAATATACAAAACAGACACACACATGAATTCCCTGAAGTCTCTAGCTCGCTGGTCTCGTCCTCGTCCTCGGTTGGCCTGCATCTTTTAAATCTAGAAAGAAAAGTTAAAATAATTTTGATGAGTAATTAAATTACTCAATAAGTAACCAACTTATCTTTCATGAGTTATAACTAATCTTTCCTGGCGCTTTTAAGTTTTATTAGCCAGATTTCTAGTTTCTCTTATCAGGGTCATCTGTTCATTAATGAGGTATCTCAGCTACCTCCCGCTTAGGTTATTGACTCTCTCTCAATATGCTTATTTAGAATTTTTGGACTCGTATGTAAGACTCGCTCTCGGTCAAATACGGCCCGTCTACTAATTTCTCTAGCTGCCTGTAAATCTCATATACCAACGGTCAGGAGTACTCATTCTCTCTGACTTAGCACACAGCGCGTTGGTCACGAACTCTGCGGGAATTAATAGACTATAATGCTTATATAATAAGTCATGGCTCAACAATCTATAAGCATATTCTGGAGCACAACTAGTTTAAAGAACTACTTGCTTGATTTCGAACCCCATCACGAATGTTCACAAATCACCAGTTTTCCCCTTTCTTTTCCTTGTTTACCAGCCCACCGTAACTTCCCCAATTCTTCCTTTCACCAACATCACACTTCTACAAGCATTCATCCTCAGGAAATTCCATTTACACGTCTCTCCCATTTCTTCCATTACAGCAGCCGCTAAGCTGCTGTCCTTTTTTTTTTTTCCTTTTTTTCATTTTCCTTTTCTTCTGTTTTCCTTTCTTATTATTATTATCATTATTATTTTCAATATCAGCCCACCAAAATATATACATACATATACATATTTTATTTATTTATTTTTCTAGATTATTTCCGGATGATTATTTCATTTTTCATGTTTAAAGACTATGTTAGTTCTATTTTCTTATTTTAAATTAAACGTGTAAGTTCATAGCTTCATTTACAAATATTTTATTTCAAACTTTCACCTATGTTATTTATGCTATTCATATGATGATGCCTCTAATTTAAGCAAGAATATTATGGGTGTTGCATTACGAGTGTATGTGATGAAAGAATGAGGGTTGTCCTGCATGATTTATTATGCCACGAAGAACAATATGGAGACCTCATGCATATTTGTATGTTCACGTGCACGGGGATACTTCCTCTTTATGATGAAGTATGGATGTGTATACTATGAGACGAAAATGATTATCATGCTGGTGCAAATACTTTCGCTGAGAACTACATCTCAAATTTCATCGAACTTCAGTTTATTAGATCCTCGTGAACTGCTTATTGCGACAACAATAGTATCCCAAGATTCGAGGAAAGATGACATCAAAATCAATGTTCTAATTTCATCCTCGAAATTAATTTCCACCGAACTCAGTTAACTTACAATCATATTGAATTTGTTTATATGAGCAGCAACAGATCAATCTTCTAACATTTGTAGATTGAACAGTCTCCTTATCAAATACACCTTGTTCATAGTCGACGGTTTCTCGTACATATTCGACAGCACCTTCAACAGATTTGACGTTGTCTTCTCCTTGATGATGTTAAACGCCACATTTCTGGACAGAGTCAACCAGATCAACCCTAAGGTCTGACGATCCTTGAGTTTCCATTGGTCCGTGGTCATGATATCCGACTTCACCCCCAATAGAGGTTCATGAAGATCTTTTTGGTACAGATAATCTTCAATCTGCATCTTCCAGATACTGAAATTGGATCCATCAAAGTTTTCAATTCCAATCATTGAACTTTTCATCTTCACAGATTGTGGTGAATCTCGCCTTGCTGAGAGAGAAAATTCAAGAAGAGAATATTGGCTAAAGGTTTTATGGGTACGTAGGAGAGAATACACAGAATCAAGCAACTACATTTTGTAAGCACGGACTAATAGGATATATATATAGGGTTTCAATTTACTAAATATAGTTTTAATATATTTAAATATAGTCTAACAAATATATTTGTACACATCTCTACCAAATTTCTACTATATATATATATATATATATATATATATATATATATATATATATATATATATATATATTTGTATCAAATCTTTACGAAATATTTATCAAATATATCTTTACTCGATCTTTCTTGTCAATAGGCACCAGATTCCATATCTCAACAAAAATTTGGCGTGGATGAAGAATGAAATAGGTCGCACCTGTCGTATGAACATCTCTAGAAATGAGGAATGCTTAGAGTATTTAAGAACTAATGGAAAAAAGATGGGAAAGGAGAAATTGTTGAATCCTAAGCTAAAGAAGAGAGGAAATCTAAGAGAAAAATGTTCTATAAAATGTGGATAGACGGTTTTCGTCAATATACTTACAATAATAATTTTTCTAAATTTAACGATATTAATAATACTTTTGAATGTTTATGAGTATTTTTAAAATATGGTATTAACTTTTGTTTATTTACCAGCAAATATATTTAAAAAGTTTTATGAATATTAATAAATTTTTTGAAAGTTCAAAATTATTTTTAAAATAAAAAAAAAATTTATAAATAAAACTTTTAAAAGTGGAGGAATATCACCGTTTAAAATTAATCCTAACTATATTTTGTAATATAGACCCTTTTAAATAATTGAACAAATTAAAATATCTTTATATAGGAAATTTATAAAACTAAATAGTGATGGAGTGAGATTATAAAAATAAAATAAATAAATAAAAACAAAATAATCCTTGAATTAAGGAGGAGATAATTTAAAACAAATATCAAATCAAATATTTACCCATCAACAATAATCAACTATTATGTATTCGTCACATCTCACCCAACTATCTTATTTTCCTTTATTTGTAATATAATATTTTTTAAAACAATTCTCTTATTTCAATGTGAAAGTTGCAAAAATATAATAAAAACTTCTATCACGTTTTGAAGGTTCAAAATTCGAATAGAGCCTAAAAAGAGAAAACAAAAAAAAAAGATAAAATCTGATCAAATATAAAAAAAGAAAAAAAAGATTAAATACAAAATTAAAACCAATATGATTAAAGATATTATAGACCGCGAATACAATTATAAAACAAAATACAAAAGACTATAAAATGTAAAAATAGATTGACGCTAGGGAACCACTCCTTCTATGACCACATTGCTCTCGAACCCTCCAACACTTCGACCACCAACTAGACAACACTTGAGGGGAAAAGAGTGTATATAAAAATATTCAGTAAAACAACGTACTTGTAGGCTCTCATCGCATTTATGATGTAATGGAACAGAAAAAAAAAATAGTAGTATCTACCCTCCATGAAAAATGTGAGATCTTTGACAAGTGTCGTAGATCTCGCGATCTCAACCGCCCACGACTCTAAAAAGGCCCCATGTCCTCAAAACTTTGACCATCTAAGCACCCTCTGCCATTTGAGAGCAACCGAATACAGAGAAAGGAAGGCTGACAAAACGATTCTGTTTCAGAGTACGGCGCCACTGAGATTAGAGGAGTGATTTAACGCTCAACAGAGGATAAAACACGTAACAATCCCAAGTACACAAGGGTAAGCCTAAAAATGCTTTTACATTTTTTGGATGTATTTTCGCCACCGGTGAAAATGTGGGTTTTCTTGAATAAACGGTGACATCAAAGACTCCATATTGCAGAACATACGAGTGCTTTCGACATCCCGAGTGTGAGGGAAAGGTTGATAGAGGGTCATGGTGATCGCGGTTCGAACCGAGGAGAAACGAAAAAGAAGGCTGGAAAGCTTTGGGAAGCGAGAGAAATGCAAGGAGAAAATTGAAGAAGTCGGGCGAGGAAGAGGGATTCATGGGTTGAATCGGGTCGGACCTGGACTCAAGGCATACCCATATGCAGCCACCAAACACGACCCACAGCCCACAAACACAATTGAACCCGAAGTCCACTTGCGGTCATCGAATACGACCCACAAACGCACGTGACCGACGACTCATGCACCCGAGCGACATGACTTGGCCCACTCAAGAACCCATGCGCGCCTCTAGCCCCCTACCCATGCATGACACATATCTCGTCTCGACTCACTTAACGATGGCTAATGGCATGACTTCGGCTCGGCTCTAAACTACAGCGACTGAGAAATAGCTTAAACAGCTCGAGTTTAGAAATTTGGTATCCATTCCCACTTTTTTTTACCCTCCTTTGTGCTGACTTTGACCTTATGGAAGGCAATTAAGGTATGGATAATTCTCGATAATTCAGTTTAAGCTAATTTAAGTCGAAAAATTAAATGAATGCTTCTAATATGGTGGAGTACCTCCTTGTAGGTGATACGATCTTGAGGGACAAAGTCAAGATATGCCAAGTAACACTAGAGTATAAATGATATGTCATGTTATGCGACATGAATTATGATATGCTATAATATGCCATGATACACTGTGATATGATTAAGTTAGACCATGATATGTTAGACATGTTATAAAATATTTTGAAATAAGAAGATCTATGATGCACAACCTCTAAAATATGATTTAAAAGGTTATGCTATGAATGAAATGATTTTGTAAGATTTAAGTACACATGTTACCAAGTATAATACATTATAAATGAATGGAGTTGTCTTGCATGATTTTATTACAATGAAAAATGTTGGTATAGATTATGTAGCCTATCTTACGAGGTAGGCTTACCATGTTCCATGGCCCCACCACTAATGCCCCGTCACTGTCAGGTATGTGATGCGTAAGATGTGAAAATAATTAGGAAAAAAGCCAAGTATGTTGTTGTTGCTTGGTCATTGTCGGATGTAATTCATGATTGAATTTGTCACCATTAACCATACTACTGTTAACTGAGTTCTATGTTTGTTATGATATAGTGTATGATATGATTTACATTCAAGAATAGTAGTCTTAAGAAAAAGTATATGTTGTTTTAGAATCATGTCAGTTAAAGAATGCGGAAGGAGACGTCGAGGAAAAGGACGACCCCCTTTTAGAGAACGGGACAGAGGTAGAGTGAGCCCAGTGTCACAACCATACTATGAAGAGAGTAGGTTGTGACCCTCACGTCATGACAAGCAAAGCGGCGTCCATCAAGAGATGCCCATCAGGCCACATGCGAGCCAATATAGAAGAGTGTCAGATGCGATCGAGAATGACAATGCATTATCCAACACACCACCACGCAAAGTGGGCATTGAAGACAAGTTGAGACATAAGCTAGACAGAGACATCAGAATAGACATAAAGACAAAGATAGGCTTGTTGAACGGCTGGGTAGGGCCCCGGGCCTTAACCTCAAAAGTTGGGATTTTGGAAAGAATTTGGGCATGCGGTTCGGGATTTAAGTCCGTCCATATGGAATATGAATGCTCGCCAAGTTTGGTGTCAATTGGACACCGGACGAACAATGCACAATCGTTCGTTGACCAAAATCATGTCTACGCCTGTAGTAATGAAAATGGCTCAAAATGTACTGTAGGGGTACCATGGTGTTAGCTCTCCACCACCCCTGGACCCTGTAGCCTAAGTGAGCTACCTTGTGGCACATACGTGTGTCACAATGTGGGCGAGCGTGCCGAGATGAGTGTCTCGGGAGACTTCCTTTGAAATGGGTCTTTGAAGGACAGTACCGGATGGCACGGGTGTGCCAGTATTGCGTCCTAGCCCGCATGTTGGAGGTTGCTACATACACCCGCTATCCGGTACAGTATTCGTAAATGACTCGGCATGGGCAGGGAGGGCCAATGCCTCGATAGAACCCGAATGGATGGATGTTCAGGAAGTCCCGATGAGATGAACGACACGCGGGCCCATTCTCGATGGCATGACTAAGCGAGTTATGATAGCCGACAACATCTCGACACTCGGGATGGCGTCAAGACATATGGACCCTGTCGATGGAGATCGAGATGACAAGATGAGATGCAACGTTGCATTGAGAGACCTTGGCTCGAGCAGGGGCAAGGTTGAGCCGAAAGAGTTGGCCTAGTGTAGAGACAAGTCGGATGTGTCGCAAACGATTAAACATGCACGCGTAGGCGGCGTGTGTGGTTGAACAAGTTTGGATTCTGCACAAGCGATGTTCGATTGGCGAAGACAAACCTCGCCTAAGGTCCGACGAAGCCATAAAGCCGGGGCAAAAAATATATATGAGGTTTAATTTTCCTTAAGGCTAGTCGTGAGCATGTCAAGATCACGACGCCGCACAGTAAAAAATATAGGACCGTGACACCCAGCTCATGAAGGATCAGTAACTCGAATTGACGCAGCAACGCCATCTCCAGTAGCACTGGTGGGTGGAATAGACCTCATGACAAACTTGATGTGAGAATCATTCTAGGCCATGATCCAAATAGTGATAGCCACCCAACAAGCCAACAGTACGTAGTCCACTCGAGAAGCGAGGTATCTATAGGATTTAAAGAGGTATAATCCCCCTACCTTTAGTGAGACATCAGGAGACCCAACAGAGGTAGAATTGTGGCTAACATCAATGGAGATAATTTTCTTGTTAATGAACTGCCCTAATGATCTGAAGATGTCATGTGCGTCATTTATGCTGAAAAAATTATGCATAATTATGATGGGTGAATAACCGAGAAATTCTCAACCCAGATAGAAATGTGATACCATGATCTCAATTTAAAAAAGTATTTTTTTTTAGAGTACTACTCGAATGTAGCCCAACTTCAAGACAACAAAAGTTCACCCATCTGACACAGGATCGACGTTCCGTTGACACCTACGCAAGAGAATTAATAAGGTTGAAACGGTTCGTACCGGCATTGGTCGATACAAAATTAAAGATGGCTGAGAGATTCATCCTAGGCTTGGACGTGAAGATTCATCGTACTGTGGAAACCATATGCCTACCACTTATGATGTTGCCCTAAGGGCAGCTAAGGCTACGGAGGAGTCTAGATATCGAACGTCGAGAGTCGATCGTTACTATAGGACAAAAATGGATAGATATCACAAGGACTAAGAGAGGGCCCAAGGGAATTATGAACCACAATGCCACGAAAGTGGGAACTAGTATCGAGAAAGGTGCACGGTCAGATCTAGAGGTTGTTTCATGAATTATGAACCACAATGCCACGAATGTGGGAACCAGTATCGAGGAAGGTGTATGGTCAGATCTAGAGGTTGTTTCATATGTGGTCATGAAGGCCACTTTACTAAGTACCGCACCATAAGGAGGATGAAAACCCAGTTAACCCGCGAAAGGGCTTAGGTGATACAGAGAAAACTGTGCAGGTCCGCTCTCAAGCATGAGCATATACATGCAGCAGTCGGGACGCTGAAAAATCTAACACAACAGTGACAAGTAATTTATCCATCCTAGGACACTATGCTTTAAATTTATCTGATTCAGGCTCTACGCATTCATTTATATGTGTACGATTTATTAGCGAAACAAGGTTCGAATTAAAACCCTTATTGCATGTATTGATTGTTAGTTATCCAGTGAGGGTAACCCTAGTTGCTAAGAATAAAGTATAGGATGGACAAGTAATAGTAGCAGGATGGACACTACCTTCTTCCTGAGTTTAGAATGTAACACCCTAAGGAAAAAGATAATGCTCAAAGGATCTAAGAAAAGAAATTAAGACATTTAAGAAAGAACAAGGGTCTTGTACAAGTCACTCCAATACCCTAACGAATAATTGTAGGGATTTAAGGCCTTTGAAAAATGATCGGAAAGGAAAAAGTAAAGATAAAGGACAAAAAGGTCATTCTTCTAATTTTTAAGAAACTTCTCGGATTCTTAATTTCTTATCAAGAAGGAATCTCAAGGTGATCGAGAACGGAAAATGACTAAGAAAGGGTAAATAATATTTGCAAAAAATTTGGATTTTTTTAGAAAAATAATAATAAAATATTTAGAAAATGGTAAATTATCAAAATGCCCTTAAACTACAAAGTATTTACGAAAATGCCACGAATCACAAAATAAAATTTTCGATAGTGAGAGATGATAAAAAAAAAAAAAAATCTTCTACATCTTCCTTTTCAACGATTGGATCTTCACCAAATGTGAGTATATTTTAGAGGAGACACACCTTTTCACATCCAACGACCATAATTCAAATTGGAGGTTGGTTGGTTGCTGATCGAAGAGGATATTTCTATGAAAAATTTAGAAAACTCAAACTCCAAATCACGATGATTCTGGAGGCTTCAACGTCAATTTATGCTCCCTCTATAAAGCCTGGAGTATGGGCTTTCATTTGGAACAATAATCGAGCTAAGTCGAGCTTTCGATTGCGATTTATAGTTGTTGAATATTTGGATTTTCTACTCTCCGATTTCTTTCAAATTTGAGAGTAATTGTCCACTATTTCCCTTAAAACATATTCCTATGCCTTCTAAACAAGATTACCCATAAGTTTGGTGAAGAAAGGACGTGCCTCAAATGCCTCAAACTTATCCTCCAATCTTGTCCGCCATTGAAGGAGTTTGAAGAAAAGCTTAAAATTCCAATCCGAGGCTACGGACAAATTCACCATGTGAGGTCAATCCCATTTGGTTTATGCACATCCAAGAATCATTTTTGTAGAAGACCACGAAGAGAATTAACCCCAAGAATTTGCGTAATTGGAAAAATTCAGTATCGTGTCCAATTTTGTGCTAAGGATTGAGTTTCCATTTACACTCCATTTTTCCAAACATTGAGCATTTCGTTAGCTTAAGAGGATTAAGTTGAGTAACTTTGATAAAGAAATCAAGAGCTAATATGTCCTACATCAAGTTGCCCAAGAAAATGAAATTTCACGTTTGCAGGTGAGTTTTAGACCGAGGATCAAATTTCAAAATTAAGGTCACACACTTAAAGACTTCCTCTAAAATAATTCATTTAGCTAGAGGGAAGAATAAGAAAGAAAATTCAGGAAGAAAGTGGGCCATGAAAACCTCTAGAAACAACTTCTAGGTTGAGCTCCAGCAAGGAAAACGATTCCTGACGAACTTTGGACGTGAATAACTTAGGCTATGATCCATGAAAAGGTTCGAAATAAATTCCTAGTTCTTCCATGTAATGTCATCTTAAAGTTTTATGAAGAAATCGAGGGGAGAAACATTGTGAACGGAGCTGGAGAGAGACGTTTTCAGGCAGTGGCGATAACGGTCGGGTGCGTCTTCTTCCTTCTAGAGGAAGAAGACGATGATGTGGTCGATCAAACTGAATCGTCCATGTCCACCCAAAACTCGACAGTCCCTTGATCTTTCTCAATTTTAATCCTCTTCTAGATCAGTTCTCATGAAAAACTTTATGGTTCCATGAAACTAGGCACGGTAAGGATTTTGTCAAAAAAAAAAAATAGATGTAATTCGAACCCCGGAAGCTCAAGAATGGAGGTCCCAAACATTGACAGGGAGGTAAGTAACCATCTTAGAATTTTCTTAATAGCTTGGAGTTAAGACTATAGGAAAGAAAAACACCAAGAACCAAGTTAAGGCCTTAAACCATCGATTTTCTCGAAATTTATGTAACAATAAAATGACCCACTAAATGAACTTCAACGCCCATGAGATTTTAATGTTAAGCATATTATGGCAGGTTAAGATTATACATGAAATTTGGTGGTCATTAAATAAGGCTAAGTAGCTAACCAAAGTAACGGTGTAAAATAACCATAATGTCCATAAGGTAACTTATCTTCGGTTAATGATTTAAATGACCTTGGAATGTTATGAAACTTTCTAATAGACCTTATCTTATGTTGACCGATGAGTTGCATAAGGTAACTTATATTCCGTTAATGATTTAAATGACCTCCCAATGTTATGAAACTTTCTAATAGACTTTATCTTATATTGAGTGATGAGTTGGTAAAATTTGAAAGTTATTGGAAAAAAGTTGGAGGGCTAAACCAAGAATTAGGGAATAAAATGACTAAAATGTCCCTAAAACTTTTTAAGATATTTCAAGGTTTAAACATATGACTTATTACTTTTTATAAAGTCTATTCCTAAGGACATAAATATATGTTAAGATTTTATGTTGAGTAGAGAAAGTTTGAAATCTAAATCAAGTTAGGGCCTAAAAAACTATCACGACTAGATTTTTTGAGGATTCCAAACTCGAACTATGACAAAATAGACGAAAGCAAAAATAAACTGAAAAAGAAAAGAAAAGTTAAATAAAATATAAAAAATCAATAAAATTAAAATAAAGGAAAAGGAGTTGTTTCAAATTTTATAAGGGAGTACAAATATAAAAAAAAATACAAAAGACTCTAAAACGACTGAAAACGGATTGACACTCCGGAACAATCGCCTCTGTGACCGCACAACTCTCAAATGCTCTCCACCTCGACCAGCAACCAACGAACACCTGAAAAAGATAAGAAAACAAGGATGAGTATAAAAATTATATCCAGTAAGCAACCTACTTGTAGGCTCTCATCTCATCCTCACGGACTTCTCATTGGCTCTAGGACGTTCGGTTCTAGTCTTATCCCCTTGGAGCTATTCTAGTTCTTCATCTTTTCATTTAAACCCTACGATTTTCTTATGTCAAGTTGTGGATAACCGATGACCTATGAGGAGCTACCTCATATATGACTTATGAGACTACTTGGTATCTTACTTAGGGGCTGAGCTGCAACCACCTAGGTCCATAATAGTCTCCCTCATCGGGGAGGGACTACCCTTCTCTTATCCAATCCAGTTAAATGGTCTGTACGACGTGGGCTCCCGTTTTCCATGTGAAACGGCTAAGAGTAGTGGGTATTGATCAGGAACCCTTAGTCCCCCACGAAACTATGACATCATTCACACATCTTGCAGCCTAAGGATACTTCTAAGGTGATTCATATGTCATGGTGGTCCATTAGGCTCCTAAAGAAAAGGTTAGGTCTATACTCAGGCAGCAAAAACTTGCACTTGGAGAACTTAGCGTACAGTTGATGTGTTCATAACACCATCAGAACTCCCCTCAAGTGTTCCCTGTAAACTAACACCATTTTGGTGTACACTGGCATATCGTCCAAGACGATTACAAGAAAGTCTCATGAACATTTGATTTGTCTAAACCCTAACCTCCACAAGGCATTGATCAGGTCGAAAGAGCTTATTAGTAACATCGATATGTCCCTCTCTTTAATCCTCATAGAAGTTATCCTGACCTTGACGAGACCCTTACGGTCCTTACTGCTACACCAAAAATAGCCTCATAACTTAATCTCATATGGCCAACACAACTTTTCTCACAACGAGACGTCCTGGCACGTAGCTCGCTTGAGTACTAATACTCATTTGGGCTAAGTACGAGCTTTTTTGGAAGTAAAGGATCCTTGAAAAGTCCTCTAAGTTCACGTAGGCTAGCTCTTGTAGTAACTTATGACTGATCTAGTCACGTCTTCTCTCGTGGTGATGCCTCAGGTTCCTGTACATAATCCTAGAAAACTCTAAGACATTATGTTTTATGCTGGCCTTGCCCGTTTACAAGCCACCATCTCACTATCCTTTAGGTAGTTTTAGAATCACGTTGTCTAGAAGTTCTGGAAGTTCTACCTCTGCCTAAGAATGTTTCACAAGTATGACGTCACATTCATGTGTGTAACTAGATTCCTACTCTTTGTAGTCCAGATAACCTATACAAAGGGTAGGTTATAACTAACGCGCATGACTTTCTCCCCCTAGATTGTGAAGGTGTAGCCATAGCTTGACCCATTTTCCTACTGTTCTCGACCCCAAGGTTCACTAAATTACCTTAATAGTTCCACGTCCTTTACTTTGTGAGCATGTTTGTCCTTGCTACTGGACTTGGTCCTCTCCACCAAAGTCCAAAGCGACTTGTCATATATTGGGTGAATCAATAGGAATATCCCACACCCCATATCTCATTAATAGCATAAAGCGCACATCACACTTTTGAGTCCATAACTTGAACTTAGATCATGAAGACTCCAACCAAACCTTGAAGGCATGACCTCCATAGCTTCACTCTCAAGGCTGGTGAATCTTATCCCTCGACTTCCCAACTTAACCAGAACTCATGTGAGGTAATGGTTTGCTTGAGGATGCTTAATTTCTATTGCGGTCGTATTTCCTTGAATGAACAATATTGTCTGAGTCTACTATATGTCTGCACTAAGGCAAGCTCTATACTATCTAGGCCTACTGCGTGGTCTCCATGGAGGCATGCTTGACATCTAGAATTATGGTCACAGGAGGCTGGGTCATAAGTATATCATCTCGTACTGGGCCTTAAGAAGTCTCGTGTACATTGGACGTCACTTACTTTGCAGCGTCTCCTCTCTGTCTTCTTAAGGCTAGTAAGCTATAACATGACTCATCTAGGTCTCCTCACACTAACTTGAATCTAGCATCGACATATAGAGTGAATATTCACTATTTAATGCTCTAAGGCATAATTATAGCTACCACGTAATCTAAGACAAACAACAAGTTCTTACCGGCTTTACAACATATCATAAACTACTAAAAAGGGTTAGATTGCATACCTGGTTGCGGCGAGACGTGTCGTCGAGTTGAGTCACAAAGTTGTACGACTCTCTATCCTTGAAAAAGTCTACATAATCTAAAACCTGACTGCTCTGCTACCAATCTGTCACGACTCGATTTTTAAAGTTTCAAAACTCAAACTGTGACCAAAAAGACGAAAGTGAAAAAAAAGCAGAAAAAAATAGAATAAAAGATAAAAATCCAATGAAATTAAAATTAAGGAAAAGGAGTTATTGTTTCAAATTTTACAAGGGAGTACAAATATAAAAGAAAATACAAAAGACTCCAAAACGACTGATAACAGACTGACACTCCGAAACGACCACCTATGTGATGCACATCTCTCGAACGCTCTACCACCTTGATCTGCAGCAAGCAAACACCTGAAAAAAATAGGAAAACAGGGATGAGTATAAAAATTATACTCAGTAAGCCACCTACTTGTAGGCTCTCATCTAACTCTAGGCTTAATTAATTTCCACGAACTTCTCATTGGCTCTAGAACGTCTTGTTCTGGTTTTATCCCCTTAGGGTTATTCTGGTTCTTCATCCTTTCATTTAAACCCTAAGAGTTTCTTATGTCGAGCTGTAAATGACCGGTGACCTACGAGGAGCTACCTCATGCATGGCTTATGAGACTGCTTGGTATCTTATCTAGGGGTGAGCTACAACCACTTAGGTCCGTAATAGTCCCCCTCATCGGGAAGGGGCTCCCTTATACCATCCAACTAAATGGTCTGTACGACGAGGGCTCACATTTTCCATACGAAATGACTAGGAGCAGTGGGTACTAATCAGGAACCCATGGTCCCCCACAAAGCTATGACATCGTTCATAGACCTTGCAGCCTAAGGATACTCCTAAGGTGGTTCATATGTCGTGGTGGTCCATTCCGCTCCTAAGGGAAATGTTCGATCTACACTTAGTGACTAGCCACTCTAACATCAAATCCCTGTACTTATCATAATATTGGATCATGGAAATTAACTGAGTATGCACACAATAGTTATCTAGAATAACATACTTAGTTCATGCAAAATAACATACATGCTCAACCGGACAATAACATCCATCAACACTTGGAGTACAGAGTTCACAATTTCTCATCCTCTTTTTAGCATGAATTAAACATATATCAATACAGCGGAAGCATCAAACATGATTACATGAGTCTGATAATTCCCAACATGCTTCACATTATGCATACATACACTTCATAAACATATATCCTAGATTCTTTTCATAGGAAAACTAATCAGCATACTAGCATGTGTGCAACCAAGCGAATCCTACATGCATTTCTTTCTAATTCCATATGGTGATTTACATAATTGACATGTGCCCTTTCGTTTAGCGTTCCTATGTAAATAGGGTGTCCAAAAATATTGATTTTCACTAATTAGGTCCTAATTCACATAAAAATATGGTTAGGATTGGAATCGAGATGAAAAATAGGCAAACAGAAGTCGAACGAGCCAAAAACACACTTACACATGCGCTCCCACATGTCAGAAGGACATTCCATGCGCACCTCCACCTGCGTGTATAGACACGCGTTCTAGTGCTGCCATGTGGTACACTCGAGTTGGTCAGCTACTAATGCTGACGATTGCGAGTACTAATGTGATTGTAGGAAAGAATTCTATAATAGTGATAAAGAAATCAAGTTAAACTAAGGTCTTGAACACTTAGAAAAGGATGAAAAAATTTGCCAGAAGAAAGAAAATACACGTAAATTGGATCGGCTCAACTAAACAAACTTAGCTAGTTTGGTTAAGCTCGATTTTTTACCCTTTAACTATTTTGAGATACTTCGGTTATTAAGTAGGAGGAAGTCTCATAAAGTTTCAAACACGGTGGGTAGCCATTCTAAATTCCTTATACAACCATAAGGTAGGATCGACTTGAATAGGCATGAATAAATTAGAATTGAGTTAATATTTGAATTCATGCATGATTTAGCCCGAGAACCATAAAATATGTTTGCTTGGGCACAAAGAATGTAAATACATTCAATCCGCTATTTCGTTATTTTTTTAGCTGTAAAATAATAAGTTTGCTTAGTCAATGGATATATGAGTTAGGATTGTTCCTTGTTGATTTATTGGGTAGAACAAACTACATTTTCCAAGTTTAGTAATGAGTAAGCTACAATATGTCCTCCACTCATAGAATCGAGATATGAAAAGCCAATTAACAGCAATCGGAGACATAGCTTAATTTCAATGATAGATTCTGATTTAGTTTCAATCGCTCTGCTCGGATGAGAGAAAGATTGAAATGGAGGAAATAGTTTGGTGGTTGCGTGAAATCCAACGAATCATGAAACTTTATGTAACTTACGCCCAATCATTTCGGATACGCTTGCATCCTCGGTATTACTGCGACTGTTGGCATAGATTTAGCCGATGCTTATTCCTCAGATACCGTCATTGCTTCTCCTCCGATAAAAGAAGTTCACGACCTGTAGGCCTTCTACCTCCACGTAGGCCTTCTACCTCCACTCGGCATTGCTCCATCAGACATTTGCCGATTGCGGAAAATTCCCCACTACTGTCGTGGCTGGATTATACATATATATTTGATGAATTTTTAGTATTTCGATAAATTATTATATATAAGCTAAACTATATTCAAATTAAAATATTTTAAAATCCCACAAGAAGAGATATATATATATCAAATAAGAATTGAAGGTAATGTCGGCTTAAGGAATCATTTTCAAAGGTGTACGTCGCTATCTTTTTCCGGTCAAAAAACTATATTGGGCTGGAAATGGAGTTGGGGCAGTGGGCCCACGCGATCACCGTATTAATGAATTATGAGGGCTTTTTTGGGTTTTTGGCACAATGTGAAAAGTGAAAAGTCAGAGACGCCATTGGAAAGTCCAAAAAGAGGACAGTCCAAAACTGGACATTTTGGTCATTTCATCCCAAACGAAGCCTTAGTCGGTGCCCGTCTTTCTCTCTCTCCCTCCCCGTTTTCTCGGGCTCGTTTCTGACGCGGACAGTCCACAATTTTGAGTTGGCCGTTGGGGAAGCCATTTGGGCCCACTCCTTTCTACACCTCTTTTTTCTTTTTCTTTTTTTTTTTATTCTTTTAATTATTTGTTCTAAATAAAATATTCATAATTGTAACAATACAATTATGAAATGTAAAGTTAATATTTTAAATATAATATAATGGAAATTTGTACTAGATAAAAGATATCATATAACACATCATATCAAACACATACACGTGCATAGGTCATTAGGCACGTATCATCATACATAAGAAT
The DNA here is from genome assembly GCF_002738365.1 of Cucurbita moschata. NCBI lineage: Eukaryota > Viridiplantae > Streptophyta > Magnoliopsida > Cucurbitales > Cucurbitaceae > Cucurbita > Cucurbita moschata. The sequence continues at coordinate 4,208,286 of NW_019268535.1, forward strand.
TCTTCCAACCGAACCAATAGTAAGGCCATTTACTTGGTTGGCCTAGGCCAAAGCTACTACGACCCCTTGATGCTAGCTTAAGGTTGTTCTCTGAAATTTAATTCTACTGATCGATTACCACAATCATAAATTAGAATTCTGCTATAAAAATTGGCTCACCTAATTTTACATCCAATAATTTAAACTACCTAATTTTACCTATTATAATTTAAGCTTGATTCTAAATAATTTAAACTAATTAAATCTAATTTTTCCTATAATAATTTTAGACTTAACTCAAATAAGTTAAATTAGCTAAAAGATAGTCATACTGACCTTAAACGCTTCTGAAGAGTTGAAACTAGTAAGATAGAGTCCGAGCGTTTCAGACCCAAATCAGATTAGTCAAAATGTTAGCCTGGAGCCGTTAGAAAAATGTATTATCTGATTGGCTTCGAACCGTTTAAGTGCGATGAAAAGAAGTAAGAGACTTCATTTTCATAATGTAGCCTAACTCCCCACTTTTTACGGGCTACTAGAGGCACCCTAACCTAGGCCATCATGTAGCCAACCTAACTCTAAGCCCTTTACTCTGTATGGATAAGCATGCTCTACAAGGAAAACACTTAGTCAAACACTTGGAGGTGAGTATGCATACAAGCAAATAAGCTTGAGATAACATTCATCAATCACCCGGAGTACAGATCACAATACTAAACAAGAAACAACGTAGGTCTGAGAGTGCAAGAGTCCGGATCCTCTTAGGTCTGAGAGTGCAAGAGTCCAGATCCTCTAACCATCCACTCACGATTCTAAGGTGCTTAGTCTACTAGAGACATCCTACCCTAGGTCATCGATTAGCCAACCTCACTCTAAGTCCATAACTCTATATGGATAAGCAAACTCTACAAGGAGAACATTTTGTCAAACACTTGGAGGTAAAACATACTATATCATGCATACAAGCAAATAAACTGAAGATAACATCCGTCAATCACCTAGAGTACATATCACAATACTAAACAAGAAACGACACTTGATGGCTACGTTACTTACTCTTCGCTTTCATGTGTCCTTTCAACATGTTTTGTTTTCACTTACTCTTCGATTTTAAGAATGAATATAGACCAACACGAGTCCTTCTAACATGTTTTGTCTTCACTCACTCTTCACTTTTAAGAGTGAAATCTATCCCTACATACCAACACGAGTCCTTCCAACATGTTTTGTTTTTACTCACATGCATTCTAGGAAAACACGAGTAAACTATCCCTACAAACCAACACAAGTCCTTCCAGAATGTTTTGTCTTCACTCACATGCACTCTAGGAAAACACGAGTCCTTCCAGCATGTTTTGACTTCACTCACATGCATTCTAGTAAAACACGAGTAAACTATAGCTACAAACTAGGGGAGTACATTCAACATGACAACCTGACAACCCGGACCAACCAACCCGAACTATAAGGGTTGGGTTGGGTTGGGTTGGGTTGGATTAGCATTTCGAGTAGGGTTGGGTTCATTTTTCGGAACCCGAACTGAATCGATTCAGTTTTGGGTTCGTAGGCAAAACCTTCGAGTTGACCCAAGCCAAATAAAAATATATAAAATATATTAAGAATATTTTCGTATCAATGGATTTGCCAGAGTGGTGCTGAGGCTAATCTAAGAACACTATCATTTATACCTATGCTTAAGTTATTTTGAAATAAATGTTTATAGCGTTCAATGTTCATAAATTATATATATATATATATATATATATATATATATATATATATATATATATATATAAAATTATAAAGCATATTCTAAATTCTAATGTATTTATTATCTATTTGTTGCAGCATTTTTATATCACAATTTATATATATTTTTATTTTTCTAATAGTTTAGAACTATAAGGTCACAAATAAATAAGCATATTTCAATTTTATATATATATATATATATATATATATATATATATATATATATATATATATATATATATATATATTCTTTTTTTGGTTTTGTTTGGTTATATACAATATCTTTAAATTAATCGTTTTTATTGTTTATTTAATTTCGTGATCTGTTCTTATATTTTGGACTTTAACCAATTCTTAAGAAATGTCGGTATTTAGTTGTCTTTAGTTTTATGACAATGTTAAACTATGTTAATATGTTACAATTTTTGCTCGTTGATTATTATTATTATCATTATTTTTGTGAATAATTATAGATTGATTTGTGTTTGTGTGTGAATCTTAATATATTTCATCTAAGATCATATCCCAATAATTATAAAAAGTGGATAAATAAAACTTTAAAAAAAAAATTTGACAACCCCACCTGAACCCAAATCGAAAATAGAGGGTTGAGTTGGGTTGGGTTACCAATCCAACCAACCCGAACTTTTGGGTTAGGTCAAAAAATCTCTCAACCCAACCTAACCCGGACCATGTACACCCCTACTACAGATCAACACAAGTCCTTCCAGTATGTTTTGTCTTCACTCACATACATTCTAGGAAAACACGAGTCCTTCCAGCATGTTTTGATTTCACTCACATATATTCCAAGAAAACTATGAGAAGGTCACCCAACATAGAATTACTCTAGGCAAAACACAGTTTAACCATGGAGCCACAAAAAAAAAAATTTGTACCTTATTGATATAAGTCGTGATTTTTAATCCTTTTAAATTTTTCCTAAACATTTTATTCTCACGATTGCTCTCAATTGGATGTGTGATCTCAAGTAGATGGAGTTTCTCATCACATAAAAAGAAGATATTTATGATTAATGATTGTGCATGGCTTCTCTACCTAATGCAATTATAAAAACGCCGCGTTGAAATTTAATATTTAAATGATGAAAAAGAAGCAAAAGGTTAATTAAAGAAAACCATAATTACTAATGATATTATCACTAAATTAAATTAGTATAAGAATGCCAAAAGACCATATTACCCTTTTAAATTATTGAGATTACAATTGCCTTTTTCATACCTTCCATTGATTCTTTGTTATTCAATTTAAGTCGTCAATTCTTTTTTAATTAAAATATTTCGTACTTTTTGAAGGTATTTAATTTATAATGAAGAACTTATGTATTTTTTAAATAAAGGTATAAAGAATAGTTGGTGAGTAAAGATAGCGTTAGAATATTGAAATATATATAATCTTTTTTTAAGAAAAAGAGAGGCAATGGATTAGAGAGAGAAAAAGAAAAAGGAAATGATTAAATGTATCAATTTCTTTTTTAAATTCATGTTTAATATTTATATATGTTTGTATAATTAGTGAATTTTAGAACGTTGGGTGTCGAGAATGTGAGATCTCACAATCCCACGTTGACTGGGGAGGAGAACGAAACACGGGTGTGGAAACCTTTCTCTAATAAACACGTTTGAAAGCCTTGAGGGGAAGCCCGAGAGGAAAAACCCAAAGAGAACAATATCTGCTAGCGGTGCGTCTAGACTATTACAAATGGTATCAGAGTCAGACACCAGATTATGTGCCAGCAATGAGGCTGTTCTCCGAAGGGGGTAGACATGAGACGGTGTGCCACCAGACTATATGCCAGCAAGGGAGCTGTTCCCCGAAAGGATAGACACGAAGCAGTGTGCTAGTAAGGACGCTAGGCCCCGAATGGGGGTGGATTTGATGGGGGTCCCACATTGATTGGAGGAAGGAACAAGTACCAGCGAGGATGCTAGGCCCCTTTCACGGGTGGATTGTGAGAATCCCACATTGAAACATAATAACCATACTTCTAGTTTTTATTGGTCTAGCTTTGCAACTAACTAGAACTATGACAGAAGAACTAAGCTACCAATGTGACCTAGCCACAAACGACTCCATCACTACTGTAGATAGTCGGGGGCCTTTAAGAGTTACGTTATAAACATAGGGGAATGACCTAAAGTTTTACATGTCATACTTTAGCTCATACATAGTTAGTATATTCACATATCATGTTATAATGTTTCATACTTAATCGAAAACATCATTTCAAATTAGGGGTTAAGTAAAATTAATGGACCCTACATAGTAACTCACGTGTCATGCTACAACATTTCATATTTAAACATAATCATCATTAAATTAGAGCTTAAGTAGGATACTAGGTCCTACATCGTAATTCTCTTCTCAAACGATAACATTTCGTTTATTTTTATAATTATCATTTAAGTTAAAGCTTAAAAACTATCCGACTAGCTACTTACCTAAAAAAAAAACTATCGAATGTGATAATAGTATGTTCCTTTTCTTTATAACACACGAAAACGCTAGTCAAACCCTAATACCGTGTTAAAGTTAGCACCATTCAAAATATATTTAAAAATGAAAGAGAAATGGATTAAACTCATTAGACTAGATTGAATTGATTCAACTAAATTAGTTCGAAATTATCAATTAGACTTGAGAATGGACCTACCTAGCGATGAGCATTTTCGGTCAACAATAGCTACGATCAATGTTTAAAATGTTCAGCGACATCTCGAAATTTCAGTAGATAAAATCGAGTAAAATCGTTTTACTAAGTTTTTCGTATTTTAATATTATAAAATGATTATATTTTTAACGATTGGTTGACCTAATATCTATATGAATATTATCTAAATAATGTATTATGATAACTTTTATTTATATTTGTATTACTTATATTTTTAAATATATGATGAAAATTGTATGATTTGTTTTTTGAAAAAATTGTTGTCCTTGTTGGCATTCCCATAAATTAGAACCCGACAAACTTTGGTCACAATAATGTCCCTAAAAAAAATAAAAGAAAAAGAGACATCATATGGACAAGAGAAATTAAATCTCAAATCATAATGTTGACTATATTGCTATAAATGCTATCCAATATCATATTAAAGCTATAGCTAAAATTATATTTGAACGAATGGATATACACTTCTTTGTTATCACTAACTTAATGCATATAAAATCAATATATTCATAATCGAAACATCATCTAACATCTAGATCTATCTCGATTTAAAAATTTTTAGATCGATTGTAATAGAAGATCGAGGAAAAAAAGTGGGGGGAGGGAGAGTCATCGAAAAATCGCAGAATTCTGACGAGAAACCAACACTTCTAGAAATTCCAACCAATCTCGCATCCCTCCCCTGCCCTGGTTTGTAATGATGTTGTAGTGCTGATGTTATATAATGATGTGATGATGTTATGTGATGATGTGATGATATATATGATGATAACGTGACGATGTTAGATATATGAGGATGAGATGACATAATATGACGTTATTCCATATTAAGATGATGTGCGTGTATTAAATGTCATGATGTATTATACCATAATTTTTCTAAGACCCAACACTAGTTAATGTTAATGATCGTATGAGGCAATGCATGCATGGTACTTAGAGTAATATGTGGATGGGTATGAGTTGTGTCATAAAGATGATTTAAAGATGAAAGCTATTGGGAATGCATTTTGTGTGTACATATATCGAGTTACTTCTCCATTAATGATGATGAGTATTGACGCGTACACTATGATGATGATCATTATCATGCCTCGCATGATACTCGAGGGTCTGTTGTCCTCTAGACATCGCTACGGACAGCTAGCTCGACTATGATGGGTCTAGAGGGGTGCAAACCGCCTGGAAATCCACACTCGCATGTGTGGGTTATGTGCAGGAAAATACTATATATTCAATTTTGTCCTAACTAGAGGCCACCCCTATGATGGTTTAACGATAAGTCTCTAATCATGAGTTGCATGTGTTTGCATTCCCTAACCCCAATAGTGGGGTCACTTACTAATTATTTCTTAAAATACTCAAGTCGTGTGCTATTTCTATTTCAGGTGAAAGCAAGACATCCCTATACGGCTGAGATGACATCGCTAGTCAAGACTATAGCACAAGCATAGGATAATGGTGTTTTTATATCTTAGACTTTAGGTTAGGATAGAGTGTTTTTACTTTTATTGTTTATTTATTTTATTTAGTATTTCGTTATGTTGTTTTAAATATGTTTTCGGACATGTACGTCTTTGACAGTGTTTTATGATAAAGTTTTAAATATTTAATTCTGCATAAGAGCAGAACTTGTGTTGATTTATGGGGATAATCTTCACTCTTAGAAGCGAGGAGTAAGTAACGTGACCATGTCATAGAGGAATGTGAGATCTATAGCTGCCGAATTTGAATTTTGAATTTTAACCTAAATCCCGAGCATGGATTGTTATAATAATAGAAAGGATGATAAAATGCATACCTTCACAAGACTCAACGCAAACATGCTTCTTATAAACTCGACGTACCTTAATTCTGATATGATCTAGTTCTAAGTGTAAAATAACTTGTAAGCGTCGGACTTTCTTCTTTTGTGGTTCATTTTAGGCTTTCCTCCTTGGTTCAGGCCTTAATGATTTATTGGATTTTTTAACCAATTGTGTGATTAATTATATCTGTAACAACCATGACTAAAAGTGTTAAAAGTTATCTTAAATCTCACTGAGGTAAACGATGTCAAGTAAAACACAGAGATCCAAATACATCCAAAGTCAACCTCAAAGATAAAAGGTGTCATTCTCATTTAACTGTTTTTCGTTTTATGTATTCTTAAATACATAATTTTATAAAGTTTTTCTCACACACTCTAAGAATTTATACTTAAATGGTAACTAGAAATAAAAATACTTATTAATAAAGATCTAAAATCTTGATTTATTACCAAAAATAAAAAAATATTTATCTTCAAATTAATAATATAGTAAAATTGGCATATTGAAAAATACAAATTACCACATTTAATTAATGTGGGTATGATTCTAAATCACTCTAATGGAATCGGCAGAGAAGTTGAAAGTCTAATCTTTATTAATGTTCAATAAAAAAACGTGGAAGAAAGAGAAAAGGGTAAAAAAAAATTTGAAAAGATTTGACGTAACCAAAAATTTAGCATAAGAACGTGAGAATATAAGAAAAGGATCTTAATGAAGTGGAATAAAGAAAGGAGAGTGAGAGAGACGAGAGATGAAGAAGAAGAAGAGAAAATGAAGATGTTTGTACTCATACGTTGCTTGCGTTGGCCTACATACAAAATCTCACCCTTTTTCCTGTTTTTCACTAATTTCCACACTTTTAATTCCCCTCTTTTCCTTTTTCGCCGACACACTCCTACTCCCATTTTCCCCATTTTCCCATTTTTCCCCTCTCTCTCTCTCTCTCTTCATAAGCTTCGAATCTCCTTCTCTCTCTAGCTGTCATTTTCTTTTATGGCGATGCTTCCTCCCTCTCCCCATTGATCTCTACTTCATTCTTGCTTCTGCATGTTCTAAACCCTTGAAGAACAAGAGGGTATCAGAGCACTGCTGAATGTGTTTGGAGGTGTAATGGCTTTCTGGGTGTTTTTCTTCTTGATCTTTGGTTCTGTTCCGCTTGTTCCTGCTCTTACTCTTGCTTCTGATGGTGGGTAATGGGTTGATTTCTCTTTACCTTTCCATTTCCCCTTTTCTGCTCTGTTTTTTGATCTGGGATTGCTGGATTTGCTGGATTTGGTTTGTTTGGAATGTGATTCGTGTATGTTCTATTGGGATTTTGATTTCTTTGTTGTTTTTTATGTCTATTGATCTCTGTTGAGAAAACCCAGTTCAGTGATTTCCTCTGTTCTTGTTGAGTTATGAATCTTCTGAAAATGTTGAGGATGGTTGGGAGGGAGTCCCACGATGGCTAATTAAAGTGGACAATGTTATACTATTGTGGAGAGTTGTGATTCCTAACATGGTAGTAGAGTCATGCCTTTAACTAAACCGTATCAATAGAATCTTCAAATGTCGAACAAAGACGTTGTGAGCCTAGTTAAAAGTGAGTCAAGTATCGAACAAAGGGTGTACTTTGTTTGAGGGCTCCATGGATCTCAGTGGAGGCTCTATGGTGTATTTTGTTCGAGGGGAGGATTGTTGAGGATTTTTGGGAGGGAGTCCCACGTTGGGTAATTAAAGGGATGATTTAAGTAAGTAATACATCTCCCTTGGTATGAGGCACTTTGGGGAAGCCCAAAGCAAAACCACAAGAGCTTATGTTCAAAGTGGACAATATCATACTCTTGCGGAGAGTCGTGATTCCTAACCTGGTATCAGAATTATGCCCTTAAATAACCCATATCAATAGAATCCTTAAATGTCGAACAAAGACGCTGTGAGCCGCGAAGGTGTAGTAAAAAGCGAGTCAAGTGTCGAACAAATGGTGTACTTTGTTCGAGGGCTTTAGAGGAGTCGAGCCTCGATAATGGGGAGGTTGTTCGAGGGCTCCATATACCTCAATGGAGGCTCCATGGTGTATGAGGATTGCTGGGAGGGAGTTCTACATTGGTTAATTTAGGGAATGAACATGTGTTTATAAGTAAGGAATACATCTCCATCGGTACGAGACCTTTTGGGGAAGTCCAAAGAAAAGTCATCAGAACTTAAGCTCAAAGTAGACAATATCATACCATTGTGGTGAGTCGTGATTCCTAACAGGCAAATGATTGTTATTCTTCTCATGTTTCTTTCTAATGTTGTAGTTCAAGCTTTGCAAGTTATATACACCTCATTGAACAGTCCTCCACAGCTGACTGGCTGGATTGGTAGTGGCGGTGATCCATGTGTTGAGTTATGGAAAGGGGTGACATGTGAAGGCTCTGCTGTTGTCTCCATGTGAGTGATACTCATAATTCCTTTATGGCATTCTATTGCTTGATTGCTTTAACTAATCCGATTTACTGCTTATTGCAATAGTGAGATTTCCGGGTTGGGGCTGAATGGCACGATGGGCTATGCGCTCTCGAGTCTTATTTCATTGAGAAATCTGTGAGTGTTCTATGCTATTTTCCTATCATGTTTTTGTCGGGTTCCCAAATTTGATAATCTATGTTTTTTCAGTGATATGAGCAACAACAATATTCACGACACGATTCCTTACCAACTACCGCCGAACCTCACGAGCCTGTACGCATAATCATGGTTTTGATTTGGTTCTTTGTTTGTTCTTGTTTAGTTGCTAACTTCTGTTCAATCATCCGTGTAGAAATATGGCAAAAAACAAATTAACTGGTAATCTTCCTTATTCACTTTCCACCATGGCTTCTCTCAATTATCTGTGAGTGATTTTACAGTTCAATATATCGGTCAACGTTTTTTTAAGCAATTAAATTAGAATTCGATGCCACTGACCGTGTTTCTCCCTCGAACCCTCCCGTTTAGGAATATGAGCCATAATTTGCTAGCTCAGGCGATAGGAGACGTTTTCACGAATCTTACTTCCCTGGGGACCTTGTAAGATTCTTCTTTGGATCGTCCCTTTCGGTTCTTTGTTTATGTAATGACTTCTTTGTTCGCTATGCTTCCATTTTCAGGACTTTTAACGATGTCGATCATATCAAGTCATATTAATGATATCTCATTGAGCTTATCGTCCAATGTCTTTTCAGGGACCTTTCTTTCAACAACTTTACCGGGGATCTTCCGAATTCCTTGAGCTCATTGTCGAATATTTCTTCTCTGTAAGCTTTTCAAACTCCGGCGTTCTTTTCTAACGACGATTAAAAAGCAGAAACTGACATTTTAAGTTGATTTGTTCTTCGTTTTGTAGCTTTTTACAGAACAATCAATTGACTGGTTCTCTCAATAATCTTATCAGTTTGCCTCTAACGACGCTGTAAGTTCTTATGTAATGTGGCTCCAGCTCCTGTCGGCTGTTATCTCGTTTCCGTTTCTTATTTCTTTTTCTCTCTACGTTACAGAAATGTAGCGAATAATAATTTCAGTGGATGGATACCTCAAGAACTGAAGTCGATCGAAAATTTCATGTCAGTGATTGCTTATTTATCTTCGATATATTAAACTGTTGCATAATATATTTAAATATATCGTCTATGTAAAACAGATACGATGGAAATTCATTCGACAACAGTCCTGCACCTCCTCCACCCCCTTTTACTCCACCTCCTCCCGGTAGATCTCGTAACAGCCCCCGACGCCCTGGGTCCGGTGGTGGCAACCACACTGCCTCAAGCTCTGATAGCAGTTCATCAAACTCGAAGAAAGGCTTGTCAGTTTTGGAAATAGTAGGGATAATTTTGGGTGCTATAATTTTTGTCCTCATTGTGTTAGTTGCTTTTGCTGTATGCATCCAGAAGAGAAAACGGAAGAACATCGGTCTACGAGCTTCGAGCGGAAGGCTGTCTATTGGCACTAGCGGTAGGGGATAAATAGCATTAGTTATGATTCAGTTCGACTATGACGACCAGCTAAACATCTTGATCTTAACCTTTGTTACAGTGAATACGGAGGTGCACGAGCATCGGGTTAAAAGCGTTGCTGCTGTTGCAGATATTAAGCCACTTCCTGCGGAGAAAATGAATCCCGAGAGATTACAAGCGAAAAACGGATCGGTGAAAAGGATAAAGTCCCCTATTACTGCTACTTCTTACACTGTTGCTTCTCTTCAAAGTGCAACAAATAGCTTTAGTCAAGAATGTATAGTCGGTGAAGGCTCTCTCGGTCGTGTTTACAAAGCCGAGTTTCCAAACGGGAAGGTAACTTCGTCTCATCTTCAATAATAAGTCCCAAAGAGTGAGCATATACATCTAGAATCAGTTTCTGCTTTCTGAACTTGTGCACGGTTCTGTTTCGGAACACGATGCTTGTTGATCTATCCATTAGGTTCTGTTGCATCGTTGGTTGGAAGTTGTGCACAGTTCTCTTTTGAAACACGATTCTTGTTGATCTATCCATTAGTTTTGGTTGCATCGCTGGTCGGAAGTTGTGATTCATACGAATTAGTCGCTACCTATAGCTTTTTGAATAACATACTGTGATTTAATTCCTCGTAGATAATGGCGATCAAGAAAATCGACAATGCGGCATTGTCGCTACAGGAAGAAGACAATTTTCTTGAAGCGGTCTCAAACATGTCAAGATTGAGGCACACGAATATTGTGACACTAAATGGTTATTGCGTCGAGCATGGTCAGCGTCTTCTCGTTTACGAGTTCATTGGTAATGGAAGTTTACACGACATGCTCCATTTTGCTGAAGATAGTAGCAAGACACTGACTTGGAACGCACGTGTCCGAGTAGCACTTGGAACAGCTAGAGCTTTAGAGTATGTTCGAGTTCATTACAAGCTTCGATAGTCTCTTCTCGAGTTCGAAAAATGCTATTCCAATTTTCGTCTAATTCGGAACATTTCTATTGTAGATACTTGCATGAGGTATGCTTGCCTTCTGTTGTACATAGAAACTTGAAGACAGCAAACATATTACTTGATGAAGAGCTCAACCCCCATTTGTCTGATTCCGGTTTGGCTGCTTTAACGCCCAACACAGAGCGACAGGTTAACACTCTAGGATTCTTACTATTTCGAGCTCGTAAACGTGTTAACAAACGATTCTTGCAGGTTTCTACTCAGATGGTTGGTTCCTTTGGCTACAGTGCTCCGGAATTTGCCTTGTCGGGAATATACACCGTTAAAAGCGACGTGTACAGCTTTGGCGTGGTGATGTTGGAGCTGTTGACGGGACGAAAGCCGCTTGATAGGTAAACCATTCTCCTTAGAACTAAGTTAGATGCATTTGATTAAACATATCCATTTCTTGCTGATATTTCTCGCATCCCCTTCGTTTTGTTCAGTTCGCGGGTGAGATCGGAGCAGTCGCTTGTGAGATGGGCTACTCCCCAACTTCACGATATTGACGCCTTAGCGAAAATGGTCGATCCTACTTTGAATGGAATGTACCCGGCAAAATCTCTATCGCGCTTTGCCGACATCATTGCTCTATGTGTTCAGGTAAACTTCTTTAGTAACGGCCCAAGCCAACTGCTAGCAGATATTGTCCTCTTTAGACTTTTCTTTTCGGGTTTCCTCTCAAGGTTTTTAAAATGCGTCTACTAGGGAGAGGTTTCCACACCCTTATAGAGGGTGTTTCGTTCTCCTCCCCAACCGATGTGGGATCTCACAATCCACCTCCCTTGGGGGCCCAGCGTCCTCGTTGACACTCGTTTCCTTCTCCAATCGATGTGGGACCCCCAATCCACCCCTTCAAGGCCCAACGTCCTTCCTGGCACACTGTCTCGTGTTCATCCCCTTCGAGACTCAGTCTTCTCCCTAGTACATCAGCCATTGTCTAGCTCTGATACCATTTGTAACGCCCTAAACCCACCGCTAGCAGATATTGTCCTCTTTGGGCTTTTTCTTTCGGGCTTCCTCTCAAGATTTTTAAAATGTGTGTTTCGTTCTCTTCCCCAACCGATATGGGATCTCACACTAACTAATTAAAACAAAAACAAACTTACTCCTTGTGATTTTTGTACTCTCTCTCTCTCTATTCAAAGGTATTAGTTCTAAGATTTGAGGCTTTTGCAGCCGGAACCCGAATTTCGACCTCCAATGTCGGAAGTAGTACAAGCATTGGTGCGTTTAGTGCAAAGAGCGAGTGTGGTAAAGAGGCATTCGAGCGACGAGTCGGGTTTCAGTTACAAAACACCAGACCACGATGCAGTTGAGTTGCCATTTTGAGGTTGAGGTTGCAATTTTGAGTACAAAAAAAACACTCAGAAGCCAGAGAGGGGTTAGGGATGATGAGACAAAGCTGTCAACCAGTTGTATCTAAATCAGATAATGCAAGCTGTTGTAATTAACATATTTATTATTGTTGCAAGTTTTTATAACTTATGGCCACATTAGAGTGTATAGCAACCAAGAAATGGTTTCTTTATAAGCTTTTCTCTTCCCTTCAATAATAATATTATTTACTTAAACATTGCTTCCAAACCAACTTGAAAAATTAAATAAAATTTAAATATTTAGGCTTATATCAACATCTTTCAAATTTACATTAAGAATATTTAATATTAAATCATATCCTTGTAATTTATTTGATTATAAATAGATTAAGCAAACATTCTCAGCTTGTAAATATTATCTCACGTCTGTTTGATGAGACAATATTTGCTAACCCAATTCAAGATAGCAAGATAGCTTCAAATAATGGATTATGTATTTAAAGTATTAATAAATTTTTTTAAGTTAATATAATTTTTAAAAGTATTTTAAAAATTTTAAATAAAAATTTAAAAGTATTAATAAATTTTTTAAACAAAATATATATATATATTTTTTAATTTAAACCGTCCAAATATATTTTTGTTTTTTTTTTTTTAATAATTTTTGAAATTCAAATATTTTAAAAACACAATTTATTGTGAAATTTACACATTTATATTTATGTATTTAAAGTTTTTAAAATATTTGAAAATTTGTAGGTTTGTTTTTGACAGATATTCTCATAGTTCGTACCATTTGCAGTGAGAGAGGGAGGGAGGGTAGGTTTACAGTCTTCACGTGACACACGTGACACACGTGACGGTTGCTTGCAGAAAGAGGTAAAAAAGGAAAAGGTAAATCACAAAATGACAAATCTTATGCACTTTGCCAGCTTTTACCGTATATCATTCTACAATATGTTTTTTTTACAGTGGGGGTAGGTTTTGACCGAGTTCGTTATCAACCCCTGAATTTTTTTTTTTTTTTTTTACAGTGGGGTAGCTTTTAATTGAATTAGTTAAGAACTCAGGTTAATTAATGGGTTAAAATTAACAGATTTTCATATTAGTATTGTACCGACCTCAATACAATAAAGATAGTATTCCTTACATATAAACTCGTGATCTTTACATTTAATTCGTTAATGTAACTCTCTTTAAAGTTTCTGAAGCCCTGAAAAAAAAAAAAAAAAACTCTCCTTAATTGATGCTCGACTCATCTAAAGTTTTCAAACAAAATACACTCTTTGTTTAACACTCGAGTCAATTGTGACTATGCTTTTAAGGCTCGTAACTTATTTGAGATTTATTGACATGGTTAAGTTAAAGACATTCTGGTACTATGTTAAGAACTAAAGAATCTTAACCGATCCAAACAAGAATAAAGGCTTAAATAAGTGATTTCAATGTCTTAGTAAAGAATTATAAAAGTTTTTAAAATGGTAATTTACCAAAACACCCTTAAAGTTGGAAGTATTTACGAAAATGTCACTGAATCAAAGAGTCAAATTCACTACCGTGAACAGTTTTAGAAAATTGTTGGAAACTCAAGATCCAATTGTTGGTTTTTCTCCAAGTTTAAATAGCCTCTCGATGGAAATTCTAAATTGAAGTCGGCGAGTCACTCGTTTGAGTAAATATGTCTAGATATTTCAGAAAATTCAAGCTCAAATTGAGCTCGATTTTGAAATAAACAAGGTAAGTTCAAGTTTCAACTATAAATAAGAAGTTCTAAGCAAGGTTTTAGAATAGCCTTGGGATTCCTAAAACTTGAGGTTGAAGCGTTTGGATTTTTGGTATTTCTTCCTCATATTCTCTTTTAAATTCAAGGGCTATAGTTAACAATTTTCTTTCAAACCAATTTCTACCTGTTCTAAATGAACTTCCGAGCAAGTTTTATAAAAGATTAGAGAGTTGAAAACGTCCCAAATACATACCCCGATTCGAGTTTTCACAGCACTCTTCTCTAGATCAACACGAACATACGCAATACAACCAAAAGTTCTCAAGTGAGAGTACTTAAATTTTTTTCCTGTCCATACTTCTTTTGGCAACTTGAACTTTAAGGGTACTGACGGTCCTCTATTGATCAAGTAGACTGTTGTATTTACAGCATCGGCCTTGTTAATCGAGAACTATCCTTGGCAATCCAGAATGAATCCTCATACTCTTTGCCCGCTCATTCAATGTTCTGTTCATTCTTTTAGCAACACCATTTTGTCTTGTTTTACCGGGAGTTGTTCTTGTTAATCTAATTCCCTCATCTCCACAACTGCTTTTAATTCTGAATTGTCGTATTCTCCTCCATTATCAGACTTCAGACACTTGATTTTCAACTTCAGCTTTCCACTTCAGGAAAGTAGCAAACACATATGACTTGTGTTTCAGGAAATAAATCCACAACTTCTTGCTCGAATCATCAGTGAAGGTGACATAGAACTTTGATCTGCCTAATGATGGAACTCAAGATGGTCCCCAAATGTGACCATTTCCAACTACAGTTTCTTTAATTCTCTGGCAGTCTTTGTGAAATTAACTCGTTTTTGTTTGCTCATAACGCAGTTATCACAAGGACCCATATCAACCAATTTCAGATCTTCTAAAACTTCTTTCGCAACCAGCATCTTCATTCATTTGACGCTCATATGTCCAAGTCCATTGTGCATTGATCGCTTGTCGATGTATATAATAAAATGATGTAAAATTTACAAGATTAAGTGCAAGCATACGTTATCACAAGTAGCAAGTAATAAGTAAATTATCGATTACACAGAGAATCTATCTTTTTTATTACGTTTATCGTTAGAAATTAAGTGAGTTTTTGACTAACATTCAATGGTGAGTTTGTGATTTCTATTAACAAGGCTCCCGTAGAAAATTATTTGTAACCCTTCCATTACCTTCAACTATCCTTGCAATGGAATTAGAGTATTAAAGAGGATTTCATTACTCCCTCTCTTCTCCCAAATAAGAGAACACGTATGTATGTAAAGTAGCTAATTAAACACACATAAATCATTAACAACAACTCTTTAATAAACTAAAATCATACCGTCAACATACTTAAACTATATAAAACTCTCTCACCTCCCCTATAAAGTTTACCTCTCCATATAGACTGAATTAAATAGAGGAACTCTCATCTCAGCCATATAAAATTGATAGAATAAGAAAAGAGAGTAAGGAAATAGAGAGTTATCAAGCTTTGTTGCTGTTCTTCAATGGAAGTTCCATTCCCTTGAGCTCTCACGTCCACCTCTTTGCCCTAATCGATCACTCTTGGTCTTCTTTTCCTTCTGCTGTCACAGATGTTGGATTAGAGTTATTCTTCCGATTTCACTCCAGCAGAGGCTGCTGCTGCGTCTAATCCGAAATTCTGCTTCCCAAAGTGTGGCTCTCCATCTTTTTAGGTACCATTTTTCTATAATATTGGTTGGTTGAGAAAGAACAAAATCTTCCACTTACAATATTTCTAATTGGGTAGTCAATGATAAGCTGATGTGGATTAAAATTTCTATGTCATCCCTGAAAATTTGCTTTCCGAATTGCTTCAATATCAGGGTCAGTAATTTGTTTCCAGATTTGCCAGCAATGTTGTTTCCATATTTGGAACAACATCATGGTTCAATATAAATGTTCTGGAATTTTGTTATATAACTCAATTAAATGGACAATTAGGCTCGATTTAATGCAAAAAGGCTTGATATAACTCTACTTTTGAAGAGTTATCAGCCACTTGGATTTGAAGCACTTTCAGTACCATATTTTGTGCCACGTGCTACGACCATAGCACCCTTCAAAATCTTCCATGAACTCTTTCCAAACTGTGTTGCATAACTGCGCTATCCAACTAACCAATAGAGATCAAGTTCTTCTTGAGACCAATAATATATCCAACATCCTTTAATGTCCTTTCATTATCTGCCAGAGTTTTTATGCAGACATCCTCTTTTCCTTCAATCTCCAAGGCTATGCTGTCGGTAAGATACGCCTTATTTGGAGACGAATGAAAAGATGCATATGATTTCAAAATCCAAGATTCAATCGGAGTGTCCACACTCAGAATTAAAGCATCCCCAATGTCCTCGGCTGAATTTAAAGAATCATCGCCATCTTGCTTTCTCTTTGATCTTGAACAATATGTCCGAAAGTGACATTTTCTTCGCAACTCTAACACGTTATGTTTGGTCTGTTTGGAAAATTTTACGGTTCTTTGATTTTGATTGACCTTTGTTTGAGCCCTTCAATTTACTTCTTCCCCTTTGGTCGAACACTGAGAGCACTACTAAATGAATCTCCAATTTCTTGTTTGAGAATACTTTCGCTGAGAACTACATCTTAGATTGCATCAAACTTCAGCTTCTCAGATCCTTAGGAACTGCTGATCGCGACAACAATAGTATCTCACGACTCGGGTAAAGATAACATCAAAATCAACGCTTTAATTTCATCATCAAAATTAATTTCCACCGAACTCAATTGACTTACAATCATATTGAATTATATTGAATTCATTTATATGATCAGCAACAGATCCACCTTCAGACATTTGTAGATTGAACAATCTCTGCATCAAATATACATTGTTCGTACATATTCGATAACGCCTTCAACAGGTCCGACATCGTCTTCTCCTTGATGATGTTGAACGCCATGTTTTTGGATAGCGTCAATTAGATCAACCCTAAGGCTTGTCGATCCTTAAGCTTCCACTGCTCCGTGGTCATGGTATTCGGCTTCACCCCCAACAGGGGTTCGTAAAGATCTTTCTGGTACAGATAATCTTCAATCTGTATCTTCCAAAAACTGAAATCGAATCCATCAAACTTCTCAATTTCAATCTTTGAAATTTCCTCTTTACGGATCGCACAACCCACACTGTACAGATAATCTTCAATTTGCATTTTCCAGAAACTAAAATCGAATCCATCAAACTTCTCCATTCCAATCTTTGAAATTTCCTCTCTACTCGCACAACAACCCACACTTGATCTAAGTGAACACAAAAAAACAAAAGAGAGAAAACAAAGAAATATTGACTAAAGGTTTTGTATGGATGATTTCAAATACGTACAGTAACTAAGAAAATAAATAAAGATGGTACATTTTCAAAGCACTGGCTAAAGATATATAGTTACCAAATATATCTCTACCTAGCTATAACCACCTCCTATGTATAAATATCTATCTCTACTAACTTTTTACTATAAATAGCATTTGCTACCTATCAAATTATAGCTTTATGTTTTTCTTATTTTTTTAAAACAGTTTTCAGTTAATTTTGGTTTAAAATTGTATTAAGACACTCCTAGTTTATGGGAACTAGAAAACATTAGACTGATGTCATTTTCCTGTTTTGTTGACCTATTTAGTTAAATTGCATGTTTTTAAATTTCTTCAGACGCGTTACAAATTCGACGTACAAAAGTGTAGTAGATATGTTTAGCAAGTGAATTGTAACTATAAGGACGTGTGAAAGAGACCAATGTGGTCATAATTCTCAAAGTTAATGCAGTTATTGCGACCAATGCACAATTGTATTCAAAACAACAAATTTTATGTAATTAGGGTGAGGATATGTGATGTCTCACGTTAGTTGGGAGGAGAATAAACCATGATTTATAAGGATGTGGAAACCTTCTTCTTGCAGACGCGTTTTAAAACCTTGAGGGGAAGCCCGAAAGGAAAACCCAAAGAGGACAATATCTGCTAGCAATGGATATAGGTCGTTACAAATAGTATCAGAGCCAGACATCGGACGATGTGCCAGCCTTTTCGCTGTTCCCTAAAGGGGAGTAGACACGATGCCAGACACCGAACGATGTGTCAGCCTTTTCTCCGAAAGGAGGTAGACACGAGGCGGTGTGCCAGTAAAGACACTGGCCCCAAAGGGGGTGGATTTGGGGGCGGTCCCACATCGATTGGAGGAAGGAAAGAGTGCCAGCGAGGACGCTGAGCCCAAAAGAAGGTGGATTGTGATGTCCCATATTGATTGAGGAGGAGAACAAATCACCGTTTATAAGGGTGTGGAAAGCTTCCCCTAGCATACGCTTTTTAAAGCCATGAGGGGAAGCCCGAATGGGGAAGCCAAGGAAGACAATATTTAGTAGGAGTGGATGAACAATATTCGTTTGTTAGCGGTGGATAACTTTGGATTGCAATTTTCAACTGGAACATAAAGAATGAATAGCAAATGCTATCACAACCTTCCACGCAAACTTCATCTATGAAAAATCTGATAAATAAATAATGGGATGGGAAAGAATGATATTGTGATTCAAAGCTAGGTTGCAACTTTGCATAATTTTGATATTCAAATGGGACACTTGACTGATTAAAATTTACTTCACCTTAAAATTAGCAATTACCAATTGTTTTTGTTCCCATAAAAGCCTGAATTCTCTCCCTCTCATTCCGATTTCTCGGATCCAACTTGGATCCGTCATCATCTCCGAGAGATATGGCCTCCATGGATGACCTTCCAATCTCTGTAATGGGATCTAATTTCAAGCGAAACAGCCTCGTTGACGAGCCAGTTACTGATGAGGAAGGCTCCGATTCGCCAGAAAGCAGAGTCGGCATTAGCCATGTGCGTTCTGGCTCGACCACGCCGAGGAATCGTCAAGCCTCACCGACTCATTCTCCCCGCCTCGGTCCGAGTCGATTGGGGAGCTTTGATCAATCCTCCGGTGATGTTCATCACGCTTCTTCGTTTTCAGGGTTCAAGCTTTTCGGATTTTCGTCGAATGAGAGCTTGCACAAACTGAAAGTCGATAGGCGGGTAAAGAAGAGGGCGGGGATAGTGTGGTACCAGAGAACGCGATTCAAAGGAATTTTGATTTTGATTTTGTTGGTCGGGATGTTTTTCTTGGTGAATTGGGTCATGCTTTTGAGATTACAAGAGCAAGATGATATAATTGAAGAACATCATGATAACCAGGCCAATTCCAATCCTGAACTTCCTGGGAATGTTTCTTCCCCGAAGATTTCAGTTCAGGCATGTATTGTTAGTTCTAAATTGCACTCAATTCGCAGTCCAGTGAACGATTTTTACAGTTCTCTTATATAAGTTTTCATTGTTGATTATGCTAACAGGGAAAGCGGAAGGCTGGTAGAAGGAAATGGCCAAAGGGTAACTATGGTAGATTGTTGGCTTTGGCCGCTCATGCATTGGCGGAGGTACACTCCAAGATAATTTTTCGTTCTAGCCACTGTGATTTCTGTGGGATTTGCTGTCTTAATTCGTCAGTTAATTGTTCTTAGCAGGGAGAAAATAAACCTGAGCCGAAGGACTTATGGCAAGAGCCATTGCTTGCTTCATCTGCTTGGAAGCCCTGTGCTGATCAACGCAATTGGGAGTCGAGCGGTGATTCAATCTTTCTCAGTTCATGTGCATTTATAATACGTTTCATGTGATTGAAATTTAATGCAATCAATTTTTTGTTCTGATTTTAATGGTAGTAGAGAGAAATAATGGATACATTATGGTTACTGCAAACGGTGGAATGAATCAACAGCGAGTAGCTGTGAGTGATTTTTCTGATAATTATGAGTGTTTAAACTTTTAGTAGTTTAATTCTGATTATTGTTCCTTCTCCTGTATGAACAAGGTTTGCAATGCTGTTGTTCTGGCACGGCTACTTAATTCAACTTTGGTTGTTCCCAGATTTATGTATAGTAGCGTTTGGAAAGATGTGAGGTGATTGCTCTTTCCTCTTCTAGATTCTGTCTTACAAGTTTTATGTAATTCTTGCATCTATGTTGTTAAGTTTCTTGTTCATTAAAAAAGTTTATGCTCTGTTGCTGGATTTATGGCTTAGTTCCTTTTGGTGGCTGATTGATTGTGAACAAGGGTCAGCAAGTCTTTCTCAGACGTACATTTTTTCGTTCTATCGCTTTAAGATTTAGGGGAAAATTGTAAAACTGCTCCTAATTTGGAAGTTAATGTGGCTGCTATGAACTTATCTATAAAAAATAGAAGGCTGCGGCTGGCTGGTCGACTTTTTTTCTGAGGCCATGCAATAAAGGTTATTGGAATCCTACATTCGATTCTTTCGAACAAGAGAGGCTTGATACTTTTTGAATTCATTGTATTAATTCCACTTCCTAATTTGGATGGAGTAGGCAAGAGCTCTATGTTTCATTGGCTACAAAAATATGAAAGTTCCCTTTTCTTGTGATGATATAGTGATTATAGAAACCAACTTAATAAAAAGTTTATGATGTTCTCTTTAACTGAACTGCTTTGTCCTCATTGTATTTATCATGCCATTCATTATTCAGTCAATAAGCATCATTTTTCTGTTATATATTTCTCTGGATGGAAAATTGATGGTACAAGATTCTGTAATATCATAGTCAATTCAGCGATATCTACCAGGAGGAACATTTTATTAACTACATGACTCCTGACATCCATATAGTGAAAGAACTTCCAGATAATTTACGATCCTTAGATTTGGAAGCGATTGGAAGTGTGGTAAGTTTTCAGTTGATCTATTTCCTACGTTCCTTCGTCTTATGAGTTATGTGTGTGTTTTCAGTTGTCTGATAATATTAATGACTCTGCAGGTAACGGATGCTGATGTTGTTAAAGAGGCCAAGCCAAGTTTTTACTTGAAAAACATTCTTCCTATTATAAATAAGAATAAGGTCGTGCATTTTCTGGGTTTTGGTAATCGATTGGCATTTGATCCATTATCATTTGAGTTACAGGTAATTTGGCGTGGACATCCTTGTTATTTATATGCTTCTTGCGTTTTACGAGAATGGATGTTGGATCATTGTCTTTTTTTTCATATTTCTTAGTTATGTAGCTGTTCTTTCTGCTTCATATTCCTGATTCGGGTATTCCATCTAGAGACTTCGTTGCAGATGCAATTTTCATGCTCTGAGGTTTGTTCCTAAAATTCAAGAAACTGGTGCTTTGCTTCTTCAAAGGCTACGTCAACAAGAAAGCTACCCAGGGCCATTGGATAAACACCTTGTTGGTCCATTTGCAAAATCAACAATGAATGGAAACAAAGCTCGCTCTCCGAAAGGTTCCAGATACCTATCTCTACATTTGAGATTTGAGATTGATATGGTAGCTCATTCTCTTTGTGAATTTGGTGGAGGAGAAGAAGAAAGAAAAGAGTTGGAAGCATATCGGGCAATCCATTTCCCAGCATTGTCTCTTCTCCAGAAAACCACCAAGTACGTATTGTGATTTGGTTCAGTCATCTTTCTGATTTGTTCTCTGTGCTTGTGCAAGAGGATCACAACCATTTCAATCATTATTTACCTATTGTTAATGTCGTTTTCCTTGTTTGTATTAACATCATGGCTTACCCTTGAGGCCTACATCTTTCAGTCGGACTTCTACACTCCACCACCAGCTTATTTTAGACGGGAGATTTAGATTTCCCACTCTTTGCTTATTCTTGATTGCACGCTTGTCATGCCCAAAAAAAATAAAAAGAAAATGATTCTTCACTTATTAAGGTTCCAATATATGTTCAAATCTATTGTGAGATCCCACTTCGGTTGGGGAGGAGAACGAAGCAACCTTTATAAGGGCGTGGAAACCTCTCCCTAGCATACGCGTTTTAAAAACCTTGAGGGGAAACCCGAAAGGGAAAGCCCAAAGAGGACAATATCTGCTAGTGGTGGGTTTGGGCTATTACAAATGGTATCAGAGCCAGACACTGGGCGATGTGCCAGCGAGGAGGCTGAGCCCCGAAGGGGGTGGACATGAGGCGATGTGCCAGCAAGGATGCTGGGCCCCGAAGGG
The DNA here is from genome assembly GCF_002738365.1 of Cucurbita moschata. Taxonomy (NCBI): domain Eukaryota; kingdom Viridiplantae; phylum Streptophyta; class Magnoliopsida; order Cucurbitales; family Cucurbitaceae; genus Cucurbita; species Cucurbita moschata. The sequence continues at coordinate 4,230,595 of NW_019268535.1, forward strand.
GTGGATTTGGCGGGGGTCCCACATTGATTGGAGAAAGGAAAGAGTGCCAACGAGGATGCTGGGACCCGAAGGGAGTGGATTGTGAGATCCCACATTGGTTGGGGAGGAGAACAAAACACCCTTTATAAGGGTGTGAAAACCTCTCCCTAGCAAACACGTTTTAAAAACCTTGAGGGGAAACTCGAAAAGGAAAGCCCAAAGAGGACAAATATCTGCTAGCAGTGGGCTTGGGCCGTTACACCGATATCAAACCTAGTGGTGCCCTTTCCGCTTTTATTGTTTATTGTGTGATTTTTGATGACTGAATTTTACATTTGTGCGTTGTGTTATGCCTGTATTTGATCTCTCTTCTCTCTGTTTTTAATTTATGACCGTGGCATTCTAACTGTTTATCATAAACATCATATGTATAATTGGCTATAGTCGTTTTAACTTTACCATTGAGGATGACGATCTGATATCTAGCCAATAAATTTACCCAACCCATCAAGTTGTTTTCTTTTCAATGTTCCCTCAACATTTCCTTTTTCCTTTTTTCTTTTATCCAGTGACTGCGAATCATAATCATAATTGCACAAATGGTAAAAAATTTCCTCTTCCTTTCTCCTGCTCATAAGTTCCTCCAAAATCTCTCTGAGTCTGCAAGTCCCATTTCATTAAAACGAAATGAGGCATTTATTATTTATGTATTGGAATATGATTTAACTAAAATGGTTTCTTGTTACAGATTGCCTTCTCCTGCTGAACTTAGGTCAGAAGGTCTTTGCCCCTTGACACCAGAGGAAGCAGTACTTATGCTTGCTGCTCTTGGTTTCAAACGCAAGACAAAGATATTTGTGGCAGGCTCACAGATATATGGAGGGAGTTCAAGGTTGACTGCTCTCACTAGCTTGTATCCTAATTTGGTCACAAAGGAGAAGTTGCTTTCAACATCAGAGCTTCAACCTTTTATGAACTTTTCTTCTCAGGTAATAACACGCTTTTGTCACTATCAATCAGTTAGGATGTTATTATAACAATGTTTTTTGATATGGAAGTTAGCTGGAATATTAGTTTTGTTCTCGTGTAGATCAACTTCGGTAAGTAATCCTCTTGAGAATTTTCTCTGACAAGAATACTCTGAACAGAACGTCAGTTCTCATGTCCTTTCTATTTTAGAACCTGTCCATCCGTTCACTATGTTGAATAGCACATAGATGAGAAATTGTTGTTCAAACTTGCTGCCTGTTTGAAGTTATGTACTCGTTCTTTGCATATTTTTTGCAATGCTTCCTTAGTTCTCGAGAAAGTTGTAATTTATGTTTCTGGATTATTATCTTGTCTCTATGTCCTTTCATCAGTTTAGTGTTGATGTGAAAGTTCTTGTCTCCTAATATGAAAAGGTTTCAAGTAGTTTGTTGTCTTATTATCACGTACTAGTTGAATGATGGATTTACGTTCTTTTAGTTGGCGGCATTGGACTACATAGGCTGCACGGCTGCCAATGCATTTGCAATGACAGATTCTGGGAGTCAGTTGTCGTCTCTTGTATCCGGTTATCGGATATACTACGGTGGGGGAAGGATGCCAACGATTCGACCAAACAAACGAAGGCTTGCAAGCATATTTTCAAAGAACAACACTATAGAATGGCGAATTTTTGAGATAAGAGTTAGGAAAGCAGTTAGGCAAACCAAGCACGTCTTTACAAGGCCCAAAGGAAGGAGTGTTTATAGGTATCCACGGTGTAAAGAGTGTATGTGCTGGACAGGGTAACGTGCTTTTCACCTTCTGATTTGAGTCTACTTTTCCATTGTAGTTTAGGCTCATTTGTTGTGAAATTATGAAACACAAAATGTTGACCAACTGGATTGAAGAGCCCATTTAGCTGTGTTAAACTTCAATATTCAGATTGATAGAGTGGTAATAGAAGATTTATGTCATTAGAATTGATCATGACATGTTTATGCAATCTTCTTTAGTTTCTTGGTGATGTTTTTCGATGTTGTGATATTTTTTCTTTATTCACTGTAAGAAGAGACAAGTAGGGGTTTTCTGGATGACAGACCCAAAGTAAAAGAGGAGTATTCTCTATATTAGAAAATGGTACAAAACTTGCCACAAATTAAAAGAGAACGGAACTTCATTTTAATACAAACTTTCTTCTGTCTTTGAAACATCAAAAGAGATGTTATAGGAAAGTCTTCATAGTCTGAATGGAAACACCAGAATTTATATTGGTTCATCCTTAATGAGTTGCATCTTTTCCTACACAAACATTTCAATTCTAGAGGAAGTGTCACACACGATCACTCGAAATTGGTCCTTACTTTCTAATGACCTTCTTAAGGTAGCTCCAAACAGTGGTGTTATTATACCTGTTGAGGCTATTTAAACCCTTAATGTAAGGTGACTAAAAAAAATTCTCACTCCCCAAGAAAACTGGGATTGGTTCTTCCATTTCCCTTTCTCTCAACTTTACGAACATCTCACAGAATTATCATAATCTAGAAAAATTGTTCAGTGAGGCTGTCAAATGTGGTTTGCATCTTAATTACTGTTGGATATGAATTCGGAAGTCCAGCATTTCGTTCTAATAATCATGAGATACAAACTCAAGATACTTTTGTAGTTTCTCTCAGATACATTCAATGGTGTAAAACTACTAATTACATTGTGACATACTCCTTGAATAGTTTTTCATTAATCTGCCCTTACATGAATACTCATGATTTTTTATTTTTATTTTTTGGGATAAAAGAATGACTGATTTCCCCTCATGTATGCAAAAGAACTTACCCACGATTCTTTCATGTTGTGTCACAACACTTTTGCACATGTGAAATTCTCTCCATGTCTCTGTCTGGCTTGCAACCTTTTAAAGATCCTAGTGTTGTGGTGCTCACGACCTTCAAAAATTATTATTTTGGGTTTTAGGTTGGACTTTAGATGAGTTTCAACTTCGGACTTTGATAGAGTCTATTTGATGTCTAACCATCCTAAAGTGGATTGCCAATTTTTATACTGGTAAAATCCATCGTTTGAGATTGCTTTACGTCTAGAAACTGACATTCAGTTGTAAAGAACAAATCAATCCTGACTTTAGGATACAGAAACAGCCAAAACTGACAAAGGGATCCTTCCAATATGGTTTAAACTTCCTGTGAAAATAATCTCCCCAAAGGTAAAGTGATTCATTTTTTGTGTAACTTTGATCTGTATTTCCAAGTTTTGGAGTCCTCCTGGTGCTATGGTGAACCATGGTGGATTGATGTTGATTGTTGTCCCATTTGGTGGGATCACTGACCACACGTATGTCTCCACTTTGGTTCCTACATTCTTCACTCTTCTGTGCAGCACCTGATGCCCAACCAGTGATGATATTGTGACTGAAGGAAGGTTCAGATCTGCAGGGTGTGGCTGTGGTTCAGAGGCGTTGCACTGTCCTCCAGTGGTATTTTTTATGACAGCAGGATCCCCAGGTAATGAGCACAAGAAGTTTATGTAGTCTTCATATTCTGTTTCAGGAAGATGTTAGTTTTCTTTATGTTTTAGGGTTGGATTGAGTCTGTTGCCTAATGTTGAGAACTGAATCGATACATTTATAAGAACACGGGAATAAAAAAACAGGTACAAAATGTTGAAAAATGGCAAATATAACTGACTGGAATATCATCTGGTCGTAAAAACTTAATCCCATTTTTTGCTCGACAGGTAGGGTTCATTCTAAGGTTCCTTATTCCGGTTGTAAAGTTGAAGAAGCCCTTCTCCCTACCCCTGACCTATGACCTATCTTAGGAAAGAGATAGTAAAAAAAAGATGCACGAAAGGAATTGAAAATGAAAGAAGAATCTGTGTTCACGAGATATGGAGTTGAGTGACTATCTTGAATCTTCTCTTCCCCTCCCCTTTTCTTTTTCGTTCTCGTCAAGAATTGATTTCTTTTTTGTATTGTGTATTATGATTGATCTGTAGTTCAAGGGCACTCTTCCTAATCTAAGTTTGAGATGGAATAAGACCTAGACGTAGAGTCCCATCTCATTGCAGGTTGAAATGGTTTGGTTTGTGTGTTTTCAAGGGCATGTGTGGATGCATTTAGGGAATAGTGTTTTTAGTCTGTGCCTACCTAAGAGCTAAACTTTGAGACATCAAGAGTTTATTATTACTAAGATCAACCAAGAATTTGAACATGTGACCTTTGGTTAGGCGACACTCGAAGAATATCGTTTTTCAGTAAAGTACTTTACTAACGGAGAGTCCCGCGCCCAAAACCAGGTAAAAGTGTTTTCAAGTAGTTTTGAGATTGTCAAAAAACACATTTTACCATGTAGTGAAAAGCTAGTGTGTATCATTGGAACTTACCTGCTGGGAAGACCAGTCCTGGATCCAAAGCGTTGGTCGGTTTGACAAGGCCAGCGCCCAAATCAAAGGGAGTAGAAGGATATAAACGATGAATGTTGAATCCCTCAGCCTGAATAAGGTCTCCATTCATATCATACTTTGTGGCAGTTGTTGACATTGCAGAAGCTATCATGGAAGGAGTCCAAGAAGGATTCTTTTGCTTAATAAGTGCTGCTATTCCCACTATATGAGGTGCTGCCATACTTGTTCCAGACATCAGTGCAAATTGGTAACCTATTTAATTCAGCAGCTATGTTTCAATTCACTTGTTCTCCCCTTTCCATATTACATAAATATGTCTTTTGATTACTTTTGGTTCTTCAGTTCTTATCTACTTTCTGTTTTGGTTCCTTCACTTTCAAAATTTCATGCTACAACTTTCATTGAGCTCTCACAAGGTGAAATTCAATGAAAGTTGAAAGATTAGCCTTGAAATTTTAAAAGCTATGAGGGAACTAAACAAAGAGTGATTAAAAATGAGAGATGGAACAGTAACTTTAGGTAAGCTCACCCTTCAAAAGTGGCTCTGTGACACTGAGAGGGCTCCAAGCAGCCCAAATTTGGTGGCCAGGTGCAAGAATATCTGGCTTTAGCACATCAGCTACTGTCCTGTTCATGTTCATATAATCTGGGCCTCTGGATGAAAATCTGCTCACTGTTGGTGCTTGGCTTCCAAATGAAGCAACTCTTCCTTCTCCTATAGCCGCTTTCCCTTTAAATTCACTGACCATTCCATTGTCATCCTTGCATGTATTTGCTTCGTAGTACTTTAGTATCGCCTGTTTGTTTCATGTGCAATCCAAAAGTTTAAGCTGATGAGTTACAGTAAACTTAATGTTTTTTTTTTATTGAAGTAGGCGTTTAACTTAGCTTATGTTTTGTAAAGATGTACCTGGGAATCTGATGCGTTCGGGATGAGAATGCCAGGAAGTCCGAAAGGGATGGGCTCAGCGATGAAATCGCCGTAGTTAGGATTTGCAATGAGAGCGAACCCGATGAATCGGAGTGTCGTTGCAGTGTGGATGATGGCTGCGAGGGAGGAGGTGCCATTGAGGAATCCTTGAGAGAAAGAGCAGAGGACTATGCTGTTTTGGACAAGATTTGGGTCAAAAGCTTCAGGATATTGGCACTCTTCACTGGGCATTGTCCCATTTTGGTTCATTGCATCCTTGGCTAATACCAGTTTATGTAGAAAAAAAGTGGGTCCTGAGGAAGATGATAGATGCTTAGAATATAGGGGAAAGCCTTTGTTAAGAAAATTGCTTTGAGAACTATAATAGAGATCCCGTAAAATATAGCCACAAAAATGTGTATAAACCAAAGAGGTTAGATGTTAGATGTTAGACCCACCTATTTCAAAATTTGGCTTTGGCTTAGGCTTAGAACTCTTCAAATTAGGGGTGTTCATGGGTTGGGTGGGATCGAGATAGGACATTTTTAAGACTATACAATTGATTGGGTAGTCAAAATTTTCAAGTCAAACAACCCTTGTTAAATAATGAATCCAATTCAATCCAACCATAAATTTTTGGGCTAAATTGATTTGTTCGGATCATTTTGTTTTTAATAAAAGTAAAATGTTTACAGTACAAGTTGAGTTCGTGGTCGGATCATTGGATTTCTTGAATGCCATTGCTTAAAATGTTTTTAAAAAATAGATCAAAATCAGGTTTATAAACATAATTTAAGCCTAAAACTAAATGATTATAAAACTAAATGATTATGAACGTAGTTATGTGTTTAAATCTTTGAAGTTTAATAAGAAAAAACAATGGGATGGACAAACTTTTGTTAGAATATTGCCTTCACTTATTTGTGAGAATATGTTCATACTTCTATCCATCTCTTAGTTTACACAAAAATGCTTTCAAATCGTTGCAAGTAGTTTTAGTGTGACATACCAGATAATCCTACTCCTCCAACTTTCTGGCCATTGCCAAGAAGAAGTGAGGCCGGATAAACTCTGTCAGTGCCTGAAGCTGCAACGCCGACCGACCATGGGCTGTACGAGACAACGGTTGCTGGGGCTGGGCCGTTGTTTCCGACTGCCTGAACCACAAGGATCCCAGCTCGCGTAGCAGATAATATGGCAATGTCGTATATGCTTAGGAAGGTAAGTCCTTCTTCGGGTGGTTCATTTGGTCCGACCGATAATGCCAATATATCAACTCCATCGATCACTGCCTGGATTTATTCAAAATGAACGGACCCGAAATCTTATTTTGATTCTTAAACTTTTAACACCGAAGAAATTAGTTTGAATTATGAATGGTACTGGAAATAGAGTTTTGTATGAAAATGAAAAGAGCTTACTTGATCTATTGCTGAAACTACATCTGTTAGAGTGGACATTGTTGGATAAACTGCCTTATAAACAGCAATTCTGTCACAAAAACAAATATCACTCTAACCAAATTACTAACTAGCTCACCACAAAAACTTACTGTTTCTCTAATTTAATGCCCGAATTTATTTAGTGGTATCAATTTTGCATCTCAAACCTATATAAGTATTATAATCTTAATCTTAAACTTGAAATCTTGTTGTAATTTTTTCCTTCAAGTTTTCGTTCAAAAAATTGTAAAAGATGTGAGCTAATAAATTTGAGCAGATAGAATAAGTTATTAACTTATATAGTAACTTTAGGAGAATTGTTATTATAAGTTACTCACTCATGGAGCAACTATGGAAAGTAGTTGCTAAATTATGGTCCAAGTTTTGTGCTTTAATTAGAAGATTGTTAGTGGTTCTTAACTTGAGGAGAAAGTTTAGGAAGCTAGATAGTGCTTTCTTAGCTATAAATACTAATGAGATGTATTTAGCTATAAATACTAATGAGATGTATTTAGCTATAAATACTAATGAGATGTATACTCATTTCACTACAACAAGAACAAAGAGAATTGAAAAGCTAAGCGCTTAAAGTTTTTTTGTTCCAAAAGATCTCTCCCCTCAAATTTTTCCTTTGCTTCTTTTACTTGTTTCGACATATTTCGATCATGGGTCAAATCCAACATATGGTATTAGAGCCAAGATGCCAAAACAAATGTTGTTACCATACAAGCCACCCAAGGAGAAGTGACAACGATAAAGAGTAGAAAGGAGGGAAATGTACGCTCTAGTACCCGTTACTCACGAAGAGTAACTAGCATGATTGATCAAGATGCGTGTCAACTTACAGGCACAAGCGTGTGGGACGCCATCAAACATGGTGATGTTGAAGAGCGTAAGGACAAGATGACTCTTGCTGCCATCTACCAAGCAGTCCTGGAGGATGTTCTTCTCATGTTGGCAGAGAAGGACTCGACAAAGACAACGTGGAAGACGCTGCAAACAATGCATGTGGGTGTGGAACGTGTCAAGGAAGCAAAGGTGCAGACCTTGAAGAGTGAGTTTGAGGCTATTCGCATGAAGAACGGTGAGTCAATAGACGATTTTGCCATAAAATTGACGACGATTGTTAGCGGCATCCGTTCATTAGGCGACATGGTGGAGGAGATCTTTATCGTTAAGAAGTTTCTTCGAGCTATTCCCCCAAGATTCATGAGATCATTACCTCCATTGAGCAATTCGGCGACCTCAAGAACATGTTATTGAGGAGGTTGTTAGTCGTCTTAAAGTCCAAGAGGAGAGACTTCTTTGCTATGAAGACAAAGAGATGAAGAAACACCTCTTACTCACACATGAGGAGATACTAGCATGGACAAAAAGGAAAGATGCGGCTGACTCTTCTGCTTCATGTACGAATGGACATGGCAACCACAATAAGGAATGTAGAGGTCGTGGGCTTGGGAGCGGTCATGGGCGCAGACGTGGTGGTAGAGGAGGCCGTGGCAATACCTCACAAACCCATGACAATGCCAACCCCGGGAAGGACAAGAGTATGAACAAGTGTTACTCTTGTAGAAATATGGGCACTATGCAATAGAGTGCCGCAAGAAGAAGCGCGATAAGGAGGCAAACCTCACACTCACGTAGGATCAAGAGCCCACACTAATGTTGGCCGAGAAGATGCCCGATCTGTTGATGCTCAACGAAGAGAAGGTTATGGCGAACCTTCTCACAAAAGGAGAAGACCGAGTGGAGACAAACATATGGTACCTTGACAGCGGAGCAAGCAACCACATGACCAGATATCAAACAAAGTTCAAGGAGCTTGATGAGAAGCTCATTAGAAAATGTAAAGTTTGGTGATGGATCAATCGTACCAATCGAAGGCAAAGGATCCATCTTGTTCCAGTGCAAGAACGGTAACCAACGTTTACTAACGAAGGTATATTGTATCCCAAGCTTGAAGAGTAATATTATCAATCTTGGCCAGATAACAGAAGAAAGAAGCATAGTGGAGTTAGTTGGTCCGTTCATCAAGATGTTACAGAAATGGAACTTAGTTGATGGAAGGTAAAAGGGGCGCATAACCTGTACAAGATACTATTGGAGATCAGTCAGCCCACCTCTCTACTGACGGCACTTGCAGACCCAGCTTGGTTATGACATGCAAGACTTGGGCACGTGAACTTTCAGGCACTCAAAATGATGGGAGAGAAGAAGATGGCTATGGAGCTACCTAAAATCATACACCCGAATCAACTAAGTGAAAGTTGTCAAATCTCCAAACAAGCAAGATTGTCATTTTCAGATCAAACCAGCTCTCGTGCTGAGCAACCACTGCAACTGGCTCATGCAGATTTGTGTGGCCTGATCACCCGATCATCGATTGCTGATAACAATTATTTTCTCTTGTTGACAATTTTAGTCGTTAGATGTGGTGTACATGCTAAAAAAAAAAAAAAAAAAGGAGAGGCATTATGTGCATTCAAGAAGTTCAAAGGACTCGTTGAAAATGGGTCTAATCACAAGCTGAAAATCTTTCGCACCGACCGAGGTGGCGAGTTCTTATCTCAAAATTTCTCAAATTTTTGCGAAGAATAAGGTATCAAGTGTCAACTCACTACGCTGTACACTCCACAACAAAATGATGTGGTCAAATGAAGAAATCGAACCATAATGAACACTACAAGAAGCTTACTCAGGAGCGTGCAAGTCCCGACAATTTTTTGGGCCGAAGCAATACAACATGTAGTTTATCTTCTAAATCGTTTACCAACAAAGACGCTGGACACTCGCACCCCTTACGAAGCATTGTTCAATGAGACATCTCACTCGAGTATCTAAGAGTCTTCAGATGTATAGCACATGTTAAGACTACAAAGCCATATATAAAGAAACTTAATGAAAGAAGCCAAAAGATGATGTATTTTGGCGTAGAGGATGGGACCAAGGCACACAGGTTATATGATCCGCAACATGAGAAAATTCATGTAAGTAGAGATGTCGTATTCGAAGAAGAGAAGAAGTGGGATTGGTGCAGCGTTGGCGATAACAAGCAACTGTTACAGAGTTCACTACTCTGGAAGAAGAGGGAGACGCAACAAACCTAGAAAGTGCCCCTACAACAACATCAATAAGTCCCCACATGTCATCATCGGTGACACAGAAAGGTGTGATGGACTCTCTAGAGTTAAAGAGCTCAGGAGAATTCACAACTGAAGATGAATCAAAGAAGTTTCGTTCTCTTGCTAAAATTTATACGAATACACTTGAAAAAGAATTGGATACCGACAAGTTAGTATTGCTCACGACTGAGGAGTCGCAACCTACCATGAGGCACCAATTGAGACGATGTGGTAGGAGGCCATGCAAAAAGAGCTTGAAGCCATTGAGAGGAACAAGACGTGGGCACTAACTAACTTATCGATCGGACACAAGCCCATCAGTTTGAAGTCGTTGTTTAAGTTGAAGAACAATAGTGAAGGAAATGTCATCAAGCATAAAGCAAAGCTCATTGCAAAGGGATACGTGCAATGACAAGGAGTTGATATTGAGGAGGTTTTCGCGTCTGTAGCTAGAATGGACACTTTAAGGTTGATTCTTGCCCTCGCAGCTCAACATGGGTGGGAGGTCCATCACTTGGACGTCAAATCAGCATTTTAAATGGTGACCTCCAAGAATAAGTGTACGTTGCCCAACCTGAAGGGTTCGTCATCAAAGCTAAAGAGCACAAAGTGTACAAGTTGTCAAAGACCTTCTACTGTTTACGGCAAGCACCAAGGGCGTGGAACATACATCTGGACAAGAGTTTAAATAGACTAAACTTCATGAATTGCTCGCAAAAACAAGCAGTGTATACAAGAAACAATGAGGTTGAAACACTCATAGTTGGCATGCGCGTTGATGACCTGATCGTCACTGGTACAAGTGTGGAAGACATCAAAGAGTTCAAGCAGCAAATGATGAAAGAATCTGAGATGACTGATATCGGATTACTCACGTACTACCTCGATATTGAAGTGGACCAAATGAAAGATTGCATCATGCTAAAGCAATCGGTTTATGCTAAGAAGTTGTTGCAGCAATTTAAGATGAAAGAGTGCAACCCGACAAAGTATCCCATGGAAGCAAAGTTACAACTCAGGAAAGATGCTAAAGGAAGCTTGATGAATTCCACCGAGTATAGACGCGGCATCAGAAGTCTAAGGTATTTGACTCATACTCGTCCGGACCTTTCATATGTTGTTGGAATAGTAAGTAGGTATATGGAAAATCCCACTATGACGCATCATCAAGAGGTCAAACACATTCTCTGTTATGTGAAGGGAACCACAAGCTACGGGTTGAAGTATCAAAGAGGGCGAGGTTCTGAAGAACTAGTCAGTTTTATCGATAGTGATTTAGCTGGAGACATTGACAAAAGAAAAAGCACGGCAAGAATGGCTTTTCATATTAATGAAAACTGGATCTCTTGACAATCTCAGAAGCAGCGACCTGTGGCACTATCTTCCTATGAGGCTGAGTTCATGGTAGCAACTATAGCATCGTGCGAAGCATTGTCGCTGAGAAATTTGTTGAGCGAAGTGACTAGAAGTGAACTAAAACCGGTAACTCTCTACGTCGACAACAAATCTGCGATTGCACTGATGAAGAATCCAATATTTCACGGACACAACAAATTGAGTGTGTTGAGAAGAGACAAATCGTTGTGGAGTCCATATGCACTAGAGAGCAACATGCAGATATTCTAACTAATGCCCTAGCAAGGGTTAAGGGAATTGCTGGGAGTGAAGAATCTCGAACAAAATCAAGTTTACGGAGAAGATTGTGAGCTAATAAACTTGAGCTAGTAGATTAAGTTACTAACTTATACAGTAATTTTAGGATAGTTGTTGGTAGAGTTAGCAGAATAAGTTACTAACTTATAGAGCAACTATAGAAGAATTGGTAGTAGTAGCCAAACTGTGGACCAAGAATTAAGAAGATTGTTAGGGTTCTTAATTGAAGAGAAAGTTTAGGAAGCTAGTTAGCAGTTTCTCCATTATAAATACTAATGATATGTATGTTCATCTCACTGCAATAAGAACAAACATAATTGAAAAACTAAGCTTACTTTGCTCCAAAAGATCTCTCCCCTCAAGTTTTTTCTTTTACTTCTTTTTCTTGTTTCGACATATTTTGATCGTTGATCAAATCCAACGAAAGAGAATATTCTCATATACTTTCAATGAATTATAAAACATATGCACGGTAGAAAATAAATTGAAAAAAAAATTCAAAGAAAAACAACGTTAGAGCTCAATTTTTGTTAAAATTTGTTAGTTTTAGAAAAGTAATTCAGTATTGATCAAATTTAAATTTATGCCAAACATATTATTATTATTGAATTTATGAGTTTGATAAAATTAAAAGTTTAGGATAAAAATTCTATTAGTTGTTCAACTAAAATTTATAGAAAGAAAAATAAAAAAATAAAAAATAATGAGATATATAAATGAATGAATTTGCATGTACCGTGCACGTGGTGCCATCCCACTAGCGAATCCATAGAAAAAACCATTAACATAAACAGGAACTCCACCATTCCCGGCAGCAATGGACGCCACATGGCTGAGATGAGAGTGTTAAGGATATTTAGTATGGAGAATTATAGTTTACCATATATATCATATTTGATCTTTTATTATAGGCAGATATGTAGTATCATATTTTTTATTTTTTTCTCTTTCCATTTATTTTATATTCTTCTTAATTTATTTAATTTTCTAAAGGATAATAAATAGAAAACTTTTACACCACTTGAATAGCAAATACTGTCACACAAACAAACACAAACTCAACATATATACGATGAAAAACGCACCTCCCATGGCCTTCTGCATCAAATGGAGAGAGAAAATCGACAGAAGAATTAAGCTTTGCAACCGCTCGAGCCCCCTCCGAGAAAAACCTAGCCCCAACTATCTTCCCATTGCACGAACTCAATGGAAAAAACCGACCCTTTTCACAAAACAGCCTCAAATCTTCATAACCATCATCAAAACCAAAGCTTGGGTGTGTTGGGTCAATCCCAGAGTCCACAAACCCAATAACAATCCCTTCCCCATCAGGGCTAGTTTTAGTCTTCTTGGAACATACCCTTGATTTGGAGGGCACCCCTAGAAACTTAGGGGTATAAGTTGTCATCTTTCTCACTCCTCTATCTCTCTCCACTAATTTCACTCCATTGGCTTGTCTTAGCTTGGCGGCCTCCGATGGCGTTGTGTGCACTGCAAAGCCATTCATTATGTGCTTGAAGCTTTGAAGCTTTGTGTAGCTTTTTAGTGTGTTTTGAAGAAGATGGTCTTCGTTTGAGCTTTCTTCCATTAAAACTAAGTATATTTGCCTCTCTTCTGCAAAGCAATACACAAGAACTAAACTTGCTATCAAAATTGAACGAAACTCCATCATTCTATGGCTACCCTTTACTGTTTTTCTGTACATGTTTATGTAGAGAAAGAGTAGCAAGGTTAATGTGAAGAAGATACTCATAAATGCTCAACTGCTTGCCAATTTTGAGCTCAAACCCCACGCCAAACAGCCGCTGGTAACGTTTTTCTTCCTTGATTTTGGTGTTTGTAACGTACAATTTGGCATGATTTCAACCCTCTCAACATGCATGCAATATCACATGATCTTCCGTGTACGAAGTCTACGGTTTAGAGTTCAGGGTTCAACGTTCAAACATCTAATATTTTAATTGAGTTTGACTCAGCTAGCATGTTTAGGCATGTATGATTTAGTCGTTGAACATTTAAAATCTTAAATTTTGTAATGAAAATTGTTTATCAGACTTCGACTTTTAATCGCTAAGAATACAAATTTTTGGTCTTTTAATGTATGTAATAATACTTTAATTAATTAAGTTATGTTTGGATTGAGTAATCTAGTTATAGTTTCGGGTTCAGATACACTATTTTATGTATGAAATGTAAAATTAAATGTAAAAGTTGAAAGAGATTTGTCTACAATGATATCTAATATTATATGATAATCATAACTAATGGGATCTAAGAATCATCATAAACCCGTATAGATATAGATCACAAACGTTAATACCTTTCAAATCAAATTGATTTTATTACAAATGATTTTAACTCTTGAAAATTCGATTCAACAACTAATTGAAGAACTGTACCAGAACATCAAAATGATAACTCACCCTAAAAGAAAATAAAATTTGGATTATCTTGTTGATCAAATATTTAAAACATGAAAACATATTTCCACGAATAAGATTGATCATGTAAAACTTGAATGATTCTACCTATACAACCTAAACTACTTAGAATTGTAAATAAATTTAGACCTTGAATAAAAGAGTAAATAAAAAAGTTTAAAACTTAAAATACATTAAATAAAATACCATAAATCTAAATCCCATTGTAAATTAAGTTGAAATTTTTTTATGAAATTTGTAGTATTTTAAACAACATTCGTCACCACCCAAAACTTAACAAGTTGTGACTCAAAATGACAATGTGTGTAATGTGAATGTAAGAAATACTTAGAAAAAACATCATACATAGAATCATTTATTTAAATAAAAGAAAAAAAATCAATACAATGTGTTAAATCGTTGACCAGTTTTGACAATGAAAGATGTGGAAGTTTACCGTACAAAAAAGAGAATAGACTGATGTCTCGGGACACGTACAATTTCCTCTGTGGCCATCCACATATCTCAAGTACACTCTCTCTCGACCCGTAGCATCACAAATCTAGGAAAGAAAAATGTAGCAAGGATGAGTAGAAAAATTATACTCGGTAAACCATCTACTTTGTGGGTTCTCATCGTGTTCTAGTAACAGATTCTCACGAGCTTTTCATTGGCTCTAAAACGTATGGTTCTAGTTTTATTCCCTTGGGGCTATTCTAGTCTCTGTCCTTTTATTTTAAATCCTGAGAGTTCCTTATGTCGTGTTGAGAATGACTGGTGACCCTCTATAAGGCGCAACCTCATGCATGTTGTGTGAGACTATATGGTGTCTTACCTAGGGAGTGAGCTGAAACCTCCCAGGTCCATAAAGTCACCTAGCTAATGGGTTGAACGATGTGAGTCTCTCGTTTCCCATGCAAAAATGGCTAGGTCCAGTCGAGTTTTGATCAGAAACCCTTGTTCTCCCACGAAGCTATTGACACCATGGTGGTCTGTTAGGCTCCGAGGGGAAAGTTAGGTCTAAAAGAAGCTATCCTCGACCATAAATTCCTAGTCTTAACATAATATCTAGTTCAATAAAATTAATTGGGTGGGCACATAATACTTCACTAGAATCATCATACATTATTCTACGAAAAATAACACATGCTTAACGGGGCGATAACTTCCATCAAGCACATAGAAATAGGGTGTCTAAGGAGTGTGATTTTCCTCAATTAGGTTCTAAGTCACATAAAAATATGGTTAGAATTGGAATCGACAAGAGGGTCAAAAACTAAGCCACACGCGCCGGCCACACACCTTCATGTGTCGAGAGGAAGCCTATTCGCAGGATTCACACGTGAGTGCCATGTGAGGAGGGAAACCTGCAGTCGCGGGTCGCTGAATCAGTTCAAGTCGGCTCGGTTGGATCACAGGTTAGTCGGTTCAACGGTTTGCGGGTTGGTTAGTGGATCACGGGTCGGATCGTGGGTTGTAGAAGTCGCATGTCACCGATGAACTAGAGTCACATTGCTCCACACAACACCTGACGAGTTGCTCCACGCAAGCTTCGACATGTGTCCCTCACCTGTCCAACGCGTTTTTCCCTCATTGATCAACACGTGGCACACCGGAATCTTCCTCTCTCCTCCTAGCAGATGAACAAATCCATTTTTTATTAGTTTTTCTTGGATTTTACATTTTTGTATATTTTAATCCCGAAATCCAATCAATTCGATTTCTTTAATAATGTTGTAGATTATCGTTCCATCTACGTCCTACTATTTTTCTTGGAATTTAAACACCATCAAAGACCAAGTTATGAGTGTCGGAAGTAGGTTTATTTCTTCCTTACCATTCTTCGACAACTTCGCGAGGTTTTGATTTCAATCACGTTTTTCGACCAAGCTTCTTCACAGATCTTGTAGAGTAACCTTCCTAGATAAACATACTAAAATATTAGATCTCAAACGCCAAAGAGGATCTTAGATCTGAAGAAAGTTGTTTAAGAACTTACCTCGTAGGCTCTCGATTCTTGACAAAAAAAATGAAGTTCCGATCACTTGAGTCTCTTTCTTCCTTCCTACGAGTTCTTGCATCAAATTATTGGCTGAAAACAAATTCCGGCCACGACCTTCTTTCTTCTATCAACTCATCTTTCTTTCACTTTTGCAAGTGTTATGTGGTGACTTCTGAAGACTCCTAACACATTCTTTCAAATTCGAAATTCATATGGTATGATTTATATTATAAAAATGTGTAGAAATTTAAAAACCAAAATAAAATATTAAAATAGATTTTGATATAAAGTTTATAGAACAAGTGAGTGTGAGCTTCCTAGTATTTGACAAGTATTTTTACTTTTAAGATTGGATATTCAAATTCACATCCCCATAAAAATGGTGTTTATACAATGAGAAGAGTTCAGAACCAGAGAAGAGACTTTCATTTTTTTTTCCTCTCCAGATTTGTCCATAAGTGTAGACTTGAATTGAGCATTTTCAGCAACCTCTAAAGTTTCTGTTTCCACTTTCCAGTGTTCGATCACATTAAAAGCTGTCAAGACAGAAACAGAAGAGAGAGTTTACCAAAAGGATACAACAAGACCAGCCTGAATTGTTATTAAGAAACTCCCTAAACCCCTACCTACACTACATCATTCACAGTACACACACACACACACACATATAGCTTCCTTCAGTCATAATACAAAAGTTTTACACAACAAAGTCCAAGCTATGCTGAACCCAACAAAGAGTCCCACTGGCCGTGGTCATCTCTTCTGTCGCTTCGACTCTAGCTGCAATAACAAACTTTCAGTTAATCGTTTTACACCACACATCATATAAGAATACATTAAAGAAATGGAATCTTAAAGAAACTGATGATTCTTCCCTTCCTCAAACAGGCAGAACTTGTAGTTTGGTCAGTGAGGGAAGTCGGTTTCATCTATCTTCCATTAATATTCTTACCTGCCTGAGCCATCTGTTGTCACAGAGATTACTAGAATACTTATGGCTTGACAAAGTCCCGGGAAAAAATGGTGAAAATGGATGCTATTGGAGGTGGGATTTTTCCCAGAAATTCCAACTAGTGATGTAGGTTTCGAAATGGACAAGCTTCCAATGTGAAACAACTAAGAGGCGTTAAGCAAACGAAAACAAAGCACCCCTCTCCCTATCGGTCGAGAAATGCTTACTACTATGCTTAATGATAGTGCTGAAAGTTGATGTATGTCTTTTCCATCTTACCCAAAACAAGTGTTGTCCTTCCCACAAAGAAGTATGCAGGACTTAGTTCAGAAGGCCGGGAAAAAGAGAGCACTTAATGGTGTGCATTAAAAAGTAATTATTGAAATGCAGATTTCTCTAGCAGTCAAGAGGTGGAAGTATGAACCTACACAAGTTTCATCCCTTTACTACAAATGTAAAATTTACGTTAAATTTGAATGTATCTTTTAACTTTAAAAAGTATCTAATAAATCTCTTAATTTTGTGTCCAATAGATTCTTGTCATGTTTGACATTTTGTGAAATTCACTAATCTACTAGATTTAAAGTTGAAAGTACATAATCAAGTAAGAATTTTGTCTTATAGGCCTATAATTTTTTTAAAATATAGAATATAAATGGGACCTGCAACATTTTCAGCATTGTACTGCAAAAGTTACACAAAATTTAAAATTAAAAACCTGAACTTCTTGAACTACAAAACATATTAGACATGGCCTTAAAAGCTGAGAGACTAAAGTTGTAATTCAACCTAAAATTTTGAAGCAACATAAATATGCCCCATTGTTTGATGGTAGATGCTAGATGAGTTTCAGCTGAGACAAAGGAAATATCGATCTTCAGAAAAAACATTGGATGCAATGGCCTTGATGTGTTAGGAATGCAAATCAAAATTAACTTTAGATCAAATTGAAGATTCATTAAAAAATGATATCATTATGAAAGATAACTTGCACTATATTTCCTTTTATGTGGATAAGCAACGGAAACAGAAGATAAAAGAGTAACATAACAGAACTTAAAAGCTATACCGTTCAACTTTAGACACTTTTGTTAAATAGTTGAATAAAAAATAAATGAAAGATGTGGCAAAAGCAGAGAATTAAATCCAAATTTAAAAAAAAAAAAAAAAAAAAAAAAAAAAATTTTTNAGAGAATTAAATCCAAATTTAAAAAAAAAAAAAAAAAGAAAAAAAAACATTTTTTCAGACCATAGAAAGCAAGTTACATTTCGCACTATATTATTAACAGTTTTCCCAGGCACTCAAGTCGAAAATGGAAAAACCAAATGGGTGTCGTGTTGATAATGAACTGGCATTGACTGATAAGAAAGCATTGATTTTTTGTCCAGAGGGGTGGGAGAGAGAAGATTTCAGTACTAATATTTTGATTCTTAACTTTTGGGAAGATGGCCTCCCAACGAATGATGTCCTCCTTACTTGGATCAAAGGATTTTTTTGTCACAATTATACCCAAATGGCTGGCTTTTAATGATCATAAGACTGGTTTTTGGAAAGAAAAAAGAAGTAGAAAGTTAAACGAAAGAAAAACCTTGAAATGAAAACATGATTGCTGTAATTGGAAATGAACCAAACTTATGGTCTGCACATTTAGCATAAACTAATCCAAACATTGTATATTTCAATTGTCTTCTTGTTATACTTGTGCTTCTGAGTTAAATCTTTAAATTCACCAGGAAGGAGAAAAAGACATCTGACGTGAATAAAAGTACATAAAGGATAATAAGCTCACAAAGATGATTGATATCCAACTACCAATATACGTAACAGACAACAGTTACTAACCTTGCTATCAGCCACCGGTGATGCTGAAAATGTATTCTCATTTGTCTTGACGTCAGCATCAGATGCACATTCAGAACACACAAAATGCTCCAACTTTTTTGCTTCCTCGATAGTCATACTTACGCAAGCCGGATGATACCTGAAGACCAAAGGAAACATAAGAGTTTTTGTATTTTCAAAAAGAAACAACGTCGCTAGACCGAACTCCTGACTTCGAGACTTTCAAGTTCCAGTACGAAACAAAATGATATAATATAACCACTCCAATCAGAACTTAGCTATTTTGTTCTTATAGAGTTGAAGTGAATATTCTATTTCTAACAACAAATTAAAATCCATGGAAAACTGTACATCACATTGCACTTTGAGGGTTAGTTTCCCCACCTATGGAGAGGACAATAGCCAAGTTAATTGATTAAGGTGACCTTTGTACGGCTTAATCTAATGTATGAGGTCAGAATGTTAAGGAACTGCAGATGACCATATGCCCAAAGTCAAATTCAGTGCACCTAGAACTCTATCTTTGAGTAAACATTTTTTAATTGTTAATTCATATGAACTTAGGGTGAGTTTCATAAAGCTGACTTTTAACCAATTAAAAATACTTCTTTAATGTTCATGATGTTTGGTCACATAACCCAAAAGTGATTGTGAAAAAAAATCTAAGAACACTCAAATAACTTTTAAAGTGAGAAGTATCTAACTAGTGCTCCTTTCAAAAAGTTCTCATAAAAAAGTGTGCGACTTTAAAGCACTACTTTAAAAGTTATCCTAAACTCACTTTCTTGGTTCATTATGCTATGAACAAACCACTTCGCTCTGGAAAGTCCAAATACAACAGAGAAATCAGCGATTCAGTACACAAAAGCAAGCATTAATTTCCCAAAATTAACATGGACATTTACCAGTCCTTACAGCCCTCGCATTGCACCATGAGGTCGTCTGGGTTGTAAGGCATTTCACATTTGCAATAGCTGCAAGAGAAAAACAAAAAACATAAGAAACCGATTCAAAAAATTTGCACCAGAAGAACACATTAGACAACAGAAAAGATGAAAACTCACACAGCAACTCGGTCTGGCGTGAAAGCTCCAGTAGCAGCCTTGTACTCAAATCTACAATAATAATCCTCAGCACCAACATTCTCAAGCTTAGTGTAGTTTTTAAATGAGTGAACAGTGCACCTCCCTTCAATGGTGTGAGCACTCTGCACATCGTAGTGATCCGACAAGAAGAGCTCCTTAGCTCCATGGAACTGCCTCCGACCTCCAATCGACTCCTCCGGCCGATAGTACCACCTCACTCGAACTTTAATATTGTTTCGATTATCAGCTTCGATCTTCTCGATGCGCGCTACATAAGGTAGCTTACTCGTTTCCGACGGGCGCATCAGAACACAATCTCCGACTGCAGAATCCATCAAATCAGAAGTTACAAAAAAAAAAAAAAAAAAAAAAAAAAAAAAAAGAACAGCATTAGACGAACAGAGAAAGGGGGAAAACGAAACAAGTTTTGAAAGTTGCAAGCGAAGGAGATTACCTCTAACGATCTTGTTGGTGCCTCTGATGGTGTAAGAGTCCAAGTCTTTCTTGGGCGGTCTGGTTTTGGCCATCCGTGAGGGAGGGAAGCCAGAGTGGTGAAAATGGGAAGGAATTGAGAGTATTTGAGAGAGAAATGAGTGGTGTTTTGAGATTGGAAGAGCCGTAGAACTTGGGGGAAGAAGAGAAACCCTAGTTCTTCACCATTAATCTCATCGTCGTTGAAGATGAACACTGTCCAGACTGACGCCTTCTTTGGAGCGCAAGCCCGACCCCGTTGGAAGTTCGAATATTTGTTTCTTTTTTTAATTAATTAATTTATTTATTTTCCCTTCACAAAGAAGGGCTTAAAAGTAATTTTGCCTTTTGGTTTAATTCTTTTTTTTTTTTTTTTTTTTTTTTTTTGTCCATTTTGGTATTTCCGCCTCTACCAAAGGTCATTTTGGTCATTGTAAAATGTGTATTTTATTTCAAAGCATAACGTGCATAACTAATTCTATTTACAATTACATAATTATTTGAAGTTTTAAAACAATCTAAGTTAAAAATAAATATCAAATATTTATGCTATGCAAATTAATAAATATCAAATATCAAATATTTGGAAATTAAGAAATTAAAGAAAAAAAAAATAGAGAGGTAAGATAAGGTGAGGTGAATAATAGAGTAGGAAGGTAAGTTGTGATTAAAGATAGAATTAATAACTTGTGGGACCCACACAACGAGAGGTTGAAGTTAATAAATTGTATAAATTGTGGGACCACCGTTGCGAAGAAAAGTCGATCACTCCATCAAATCTTTTTTTAAGGTATGCCTAATATGGACGGAATAAGGTGTACCCCATACTTAAGATTTAGATTAGGATTCAAAATTTGAATTTGAGACCTATGCCCTCAACATTCCCCAGAACATGGTCAAAATCCAAATTCAATACTTGATGATCTCAATATTCTTTTGCATTTTCTGAGACATGATCATGTTACCTACTTTTTATGAATAAAGACTATTCTCAACTGATATATGAGTATACTAATTTAATGAAAATAAAAAATAATTTTTTTCTTCTAAATCCTCCATTAAGTTTGTTTTAACTAAGGTACTACTCTAACGTTAGATAATTAAATAAGGATAAATTACAATTTGTTGAAGTTTTAGATATTGTTTTATTATTATTATTATTATTATTAAAAAATATGTGGAGAGCACACATTTTAGAGTAGATAGTTTTAAGAAAGTTAGAAATATTTAGATTTAATTTAGAAATATTTAGAATTAATTTTTAATATTTTGGGAATTTTATCAACAAATAGAAAAGATTAAATTTTAACATTTAAAATTTTAAAAATTAAATTATGATTTAATGTAAAAACTAAATTTATAATTTAACCTAAAATCTAATAAGAAAATAAAGATAAAATATATATATTTTTTTTAAAATTACAACACCTAATGTAAAATTAATTTAAATTTTTTTAAAAATACTTCTAACTAAGGTAAATTGTTAAAATTAAGTTAAAAATTAGGTTAAAATTTAACACTGACTTTTAAATCCCTCTAATTTTAAAATTTTTAAAATTTTAAAATCTTAAAATACATATAACAAGTTTTACTATAATTAAATATTCACTTCCATTTTTGTATTTAACAGCATTTTTGTATTTAATACTAATAATGCAATAACTTAATAAATAAATAAATAAATAAAAAAGACAATTTTAATCTTTTAAAAGATTCATAGGTGGGCTCAACTTTGAATATAGGCGGTGAAAACTACCAAGTTAGAGTAGCGAAAGAACACCAATAGGAAAACCACTCAACTGGGCCGACACTGAGAGACGAAAGCTAGAGGAGCGAAAGAGATTAAATACCTACCTTTTAAAATTTAGTTATCTGTTCCTTGAATAAACTCGTAATTTAACCTATCATTAGCTACACCAGGTGTCTGCCCTAGCTGTCAAACTCCTTTTCAAGTCAATGATGAAGACACAATGCCAACCCTCTAAGTCCTTAATTTATCAAGGTGTCCCACCACTCTCACCTGCTAAGTCCCCTAAGGTAAAAGCTTACCCTCCCTCCCCCTACCCCCAGGCTGTCTACCTACCCTAGGTAGGTTGCTTTGCCTCTTAGATAGATCTAAACCACGTAACGATTCTAGTCATAACATGTCATGAACTTGCGTGTTTGAAAACATCTTTCAAGTCCTGAAAACATCTTTAAAACGACCTTTCTCAGGCTTGATCACTCATGCCTCCACATATATAAGAAAAGCAGGCTCAAAATATATCTGTATAAGAGGAATTCTTGCAGTAACTTGTATAGCAGCAAATGTCTTCTGACAGAACATGAACAAAATAGACACCAAACATCCTCTTTCTAACAACACGGATGATATCCAAATTTAGAACCATTTCAATGCTAAAATCCTTGTTTTCTGGTATGTATCAGAGATAACTTATCTTAGGTGCTAGAACTTCTGGATGACGACGGAATTCGCAAGACCAGCCTGCTCGATTGTCTGAGTCATGTCGCTGAGAAGTTTGGGAGGGAAACCCATCAACTGCAGCTGATAGTTTCTGGCACCCCCTGGCCTAGACGCATCGATGAAAGCACGAACATCGCTGATTGTGTGATGGTAATTGAAATGAGCTATCATCCGTGTTCCATCTGCCAACCTAAGCTGAATTGAGGTTGATGGCAACGATTCATCCACGACCAGCCCTGCAGAAGGGCTTGGACTGCTATTGACATTACTGGGAGTAGAAGTTGGCTCGTTTGTTGCTTGGGTTGGCGTGGAACCACCAAGAGTTCTTCCTACACCTTGAAATGGAAGGCGTGGCTTTTCTGGTTCCT
Source organism: Cucurbita moschata (assembly GCF_002738365.1). Lineage (NCBI taxonomy): Eukaryota > Viridiplantae > Streptophyta > Magnoliopsida > Cucurbitales > Cucurbitaceae > Cucurbita > Cucurbita moschata. The sequence continues at coordinate 4,253,689 of NW_019268535.1, forward strand.
GCATGATACAAAATACGGAGTGTAATATTTATATGCTCCAGCGACTACAAACTCAAAAAATGTTCAGGAACATTAACTGAAGGTTAAATACTGAGTCAAAAGCTCCCAAACTTCAACAGATTCTCAACTCTTGAAAGAATTCTATCAACTATCCTGGTTTGTTTATATGTTCAAATTGTAGAACCAACCAGTGAAATCTAATAAGGTTACTTACACGATACTCCTCCATCCTCCTAATCAAATTCACATGAACGGACGACCTCCTATCTGCAGGTTCAAGCTCTCTGGGGCACTCGGACTTTCTGATGCTCTGGATTGAAATAATACAGTAAACACAACCATCTCAGGACAGCAATCAGTAATCCAAAAAAAGAAACGTATCTAATGGAGTGAATGAAAACTTACAAACATTGATCAAATATTTCCCAAAAAATACATTTCATGTTTCCAATATTATCCATGGATGCATGCAAACACATGCACATAAATATTCCATTAGAACATTAAAAGTACCGTATTCCACTTACCTCCAAAAAGGATGCATTTTCAGGATCATCCAACCTCCTTAAAGGCCCATCGTTTACAGTAAAGCCATTACTCCAGAATACAATATTGTGAATAATGCTCTCAGGCTGATCAGGTGCAGAACGTACAGTTTCTCCTGTCAGTAACCTGCCAGTTCCAGTAAAGCTGCTTGAGCTTGAAGATGAACGGGGATTATCAATAGGACCTTCCACTGCTCCCATTTGCCTAGCTTGATTGAAAAGTGAATCCACATCATTGCCCTTTGTAGGATCTTGGACAAGCATCCCGCTGAAAGTTGGCAACAGTGTTAGCATCCAATAACCTTAATTCTTGTCAACTTCAGAGTTACTTCCAAAAGGAGCTTTGCATAAAACTTGGACAGTTTTTTTTTTCTTTTCAGTCTTTCATTTAATGGAGGGGGAAGAGGAAGGGAGACAAGTCAAGTAAATTATTACATTAGATCCGACCTTAAATTCTTGCTTAGATAAGCAAAAATGAATATATGAAAACAAAACCATGTACAAGGGGAGGCGGAGGAAAAATAAGACAGTATCCCCCACTAAATACTAATTTCAATTATAAAGAGATATAATTCCTCGATAAAAGAAGAAGAATTCTGTATAGAGGGAAAAATAATATCAAATTCACACTCTTCTTTGCCTTCACTCCAAAACTTCAAGAGCCAAGTTACCCAAAAGAAAACCATAACGGAAGAAAACCATAATCTCAAAGGTAAAATGGACTTTAGCTCAATCATTCTCTGTGGAACTTCTTGAGGGAGTCTCAAAGTGGTAGCGATTTTCTGAACTGGAAGAATACTCTTTACCCATTCCTTGTGGTGGCCTTGGTCTCAGTAGCATTAGAATGAATGAGTTCAGAACTCCTTTCTAAGTGGCACTGTTGTTGAAAAATATAAAGCTTAGCTTACAAAAGGGAAGAGATTCCTATCTCGAGGGAGAAGATTGACTTTATCACAATTATACTTTTGAATCTTCCACATTGCAACTAAATTTTTTCAATCCCAGGCAAGCTACTACAATAGAAAGCTTACGACGAATAGGATGTTTCTTTTCCTATTGCTAGCGGTGGCCTCAGTCTCCATCGCATCAGAGTGAAGAATTCAGGACCTCTCTCTAAATGGATTTTGAAATCCCTCAAAGCTCTCGTCCTCACGGCATGAGTTATTTCTGGTTAGTACAGTAAATAAAAGTTCGGATAATTGTGTAATTGGGGCTAGTTAGCAAGTAGCAACCGAGGCCAAGCGAGATTCTCGTCTTGCCAACAAGCTTTCTTTGATAATTAGTCCTTAAACTTAGTAGACAGTTCCAAGGTCTTCTTTTATCAAGTTCTTAGGGAAGGGATTCTTGATAACGAAAATCTGAGGCACTATGTTTTGGCTAATTTTAAGTGGCAAAGTGCCAAAGAGTTAGAAATGAGGTAGGAGGATGCAATTTCCTGCTTCAATGAAACAAGAAAGTGCTTCTTGACCGGTTATGAAAATGGTTACAAATTTGTTGACAAAAATTAGGCCATTCCATTAAAGATTGTAAAAACTTCCAACTAAAACATCTTCTAATGGCCAAATAAATACTTCCATGCCCCCTCAATATTGATTGGATATATGAAAATTGGCTGAATTCCTTCTCAACCGTTCCATCTTTTACCCACCACGCAAATTTAGGACCCTAACTACACGTTACCTTACTATTTCAATTTCAGTTTTCAACAGCGTCCACCAAAGTCCAATCGTCCCAAAAAAGAAAAGAAAAAAGGTTAAAGAATAACCCAAACGTGATAAAAACTAATGAATTCAGTGAAGGGAACACCCCTTCATCCCCAAGAAAAACCACATGAACAACACTGCAGTCTTCTTAGCCTACCTTCAATTAATTTAAGAAAGTAACAAGAAAGGATAAATCCACAATCACTTACAAACCGACTCCTAATGAAATGGAATACAAATTCACTAAAGCAATTGCAAGAACAAAGAAGAAGAAAAAATTAGGGTTAAAAAGCGACCTCTTCTCACCACCCGTGTAATACTCTTGAGGACCATCGGGGTCGCCGACGGAATCAGGCGATCGTCGATTGAGATCGGAAAGGGTTCGGATGCCACCGGTCCGACTGCTGGAGGGCTTTGATGGCTTGTCGTCTCGTGATGCCATTGACGATGCTGATCGAAGTGAGAGAATGGGAAGAGGAGAGAATCTTGAGAGAGGTCGCGTAATTTCTAGGCAGATTGCAGGATTCGTGAAGAACGCTATGTATACACTCTGCAGGCTAATTGTACCGTTTTTTTTTTTTTTTTTTA